>NC_068361.1:73270855-73428355 GCF_020536995.1 Dreissena polymorpha | reverse complement strand
TCAAAAAAGATGTTTCTGGCCCAATTTGACTTTTGACCTTAAAGTGTGACTTTTGAGGTAATTAGACAGGTTGGTCTCCTCATGGTCGCCATTTAGGGTAAGTAAGCTAACATATGCCTGTTAAATGAACAAGTTAAAGTCCTTACGAGCTTTAAGCCAAATTTGCCTCTACGTTTGACCTTGACTTTTGAGGTAGGCAGACAGGTTTTTACACAAGAAATGAAGTTTACGTTAAATTATTTTAAAATAGCATGATGAAATACAAAGTTACAGTCCAGGCAATAAAAGAAAGTATAGGCATTCAGTTTAACGGCCAACTTTGTGACATTGAGAGACGAGTTTACACCCACCATGTCGTTATCGCTGAGACAGGAACAGTTAAGATGTATATAGCCGAATTCAACCTTGGACACATAAGTGTGACATTGATTTGTTAGGCAGGAACACGGGTGTTACATACGATACTTTGCCTTATAATGGTGAACTTTTCTGCCAAGTTGTTTCATATGTCATGACTGAGACTGGAATTTTGAACTTAACCTTTATTGTGACCTGCACCATCATCATTAGCATCATCATCATTACAACCATCATCATCATCATCATCATTATTACTTTCATCAATGTCATCATCATTATTAGAAGCAGCAGCTCTATTAACAGTAGTACCAGCATTAGAAGTAGCAGAACAGAAGCGAAAAAAGGAGCAGCACCACGAGTATCAGCATTATTATCAACGGAGTATATCATTATATTTATTATCATCCTTTCACTTTCTTCACCATCTCCCTCATCAAAATCATCTGTTTTCAAGTTTTAATCTGTAATTAATTCGTATAAATTTAAAAATAAACGTATTCTTGTTCTTTAACACGCTTTAAGTTTAGTTATTCAAATGTTAACCCAATTTTTTCAGTAAACGAATAACAGATAGAACGTACAATTAGACAGATAAAATGAAGACTCTGTGAATTAGTTCGCAAGCAAAATAGCAGATTTGCTCCGTAAATATTTTATTATAGAGTAAATCTTTTGAACGTGAATAATAAGATACATTCTGACTTGAAGACTAAAAACCAATATTCGTATTTTTATATTTAATTTATTAGAATTTAAATACAAGAAAAGAAGGTACAACTAGTAAGTTGCACGGCATATAACTGTTGCCTAAGTGTGCATGTGTGTCTCTGCGACCGTCCGATGTCCAGATGTCAGTCCGCGAAATCTCGTTTCAGGCATAATTATGCCAAACAATGATTTATTTAAAATAATGTATAACAATCATGACACACATCATAAGACCACGTGTTACGTTTTACTTCTGTCTCCGTACTTCAAAGACGGAGGTCAAACTTAGAAGTCAAAGGTCATACCTGGCTGGACATAAGCTTTAAATTTCCTGTCTCAGCCATGAAATTGCCATACCTTGATTGATATATAAAATAACACGACACAACCGATGAGACCTTTTAAAGGACATCTAGTATAGTATAACAAAGTGCTCCATGTAATACTTGTTTCTGTATCTCAAAGATCAATTTCTCACTTTGAGGTCACACAACAAAACTGGCAGACAAAAACTTGTCCATAATGAAACTTAGTCAATTATTATCCATTTTTAACTTACTTACCATTTATGATCACAATTACTGCCATGTCAAATGCTGCCTACGTCTCCCTATATCAATTGTCAAGGTCACACTAGGAAGTCAAAGGTCGATTTTTGTCCCCAAAGACCATTTCTGGACGGTCCTTTTGTGCTTGATTGTGCAATTTTTAATAACTTATCGCAAAAACACTTTAAAACATTAAATGAAACTTGTCCAGTTACAATACATGTTTTAAAATGGTCTTTCAAACTTTCATTATTCATACAGAATATGAGTGTCTTTATCGTTCATAAGTGAGAAGGAACTTACTTAATAAGTGGATCGAATTTTGTGCTGTGATTGCTTTTTACGTATTTTACAAAATCAAGTGCACTTAAAATAATTTAATGTGTCATCATCTTATTTGGTAATGAATATTAGTATCCTCTCTCCTCTCCTCTCTCTTCTCTCTCATCTCTCTCTTCTCATCTCATCTCCTCCAAAATCTCTCTCATCGCTCCTCTTCCTCTCTCCGTCTCTACCCATCTCTCTCTCTCTCTCCTCTCTTCGTCTCTCCTCTCCTCTACTGCTCATTCGCAGTCCTCTCTCATCTACTCGTCATTCTCGATTCATCTCTCGCTCTCTCCTCTCTCTCACTCTCTCCCTCTCTCTCTCTCTCTCTCTCGTCCTCTCTCTCACATCTCTCATCAGAATCATTCCTCTCTCTCTCATCACTCAATTCAATCTCTCTCCGCTCGTCCTCTCTCGTCTCTCGGCGGATATAGGGCAATATGGCTGAGGCATCACTACACAAATGTGTAAGTAAACAAGCCCCAACAAGGTTACATTTATTTACCTTTCTGTTTTGAAATCAATTTTAGGCAAAGCATTGGATGTTAAAACAGATTAAATAGCAAATTTACCCTTATAGATTAAGGAGTACAAAACACTTTAATTAAATGTTCATTATTACAACACAGAAATTATAAAAAAAAGACATCCAATACAACGCATTTTGTTATTAAAGGGTGATCTCCATGGAACCGTTAATTCATAGACATATAGGGTACTTTTAACGGTTGACTGGCACGTCGAACCCCACACTTAGGCAAGAATTAATCGCATGCTTATCATCATCAATAAAAAGCAACATTCAAGAGTACATAAAAATAACCTAATGTAATTGACATTAAATTCAAAAGCAATACAGGAATATTGATAATGCCTTAAATTGCAATTCAATTACCAGTGATAAATAGTTTAAAACGCACCAGCGTAACAGATTTATAACTTTCTGAGGCACTACAAAAATCAACTTTATTTCTTTGCGATTAAATACTATCAACATTAATTGCATATTCAAAATCACCGTAATGCCTTACCGGACGAATCATTAATGCAACTTGTAAAATAGCCCAATTACATAGTTATGGTGTATATGTAAATACCACAATGGTTTGTTTTACATTCATCATTAATATTGTTTTATGCTAATATTGTATGTACAATTTAAATGTACAGTGTACGTTTTAGTGTGTCGGATTACCAGCCAATCTTTATGTAATTTGGTGGAGATATTGTTCAAATACGTTCGAATGGCAGAAGACACATTTCTTTAGGCTAATCAACAAACACGGTAAACAATATAAATCTGCTAACGGAAGGTAATGTATGTGTACATAAAACCAAATGTTATGTTTTTTTTAATTAAATTTTATTGTTAAGCAGTAGACATGCTACTGGTAAAAGTAATAATAATAATTGGATATCTATAAAGGCTGTTACCGCAAGTGAATTTTCAAACTCGAAAAAATACATTATGATTGAAATTCAAGATAAACATGTAATAGACAAGTATTATTAAATGTAGTAGAGTTATGTCATTCTGATCAATTTTAAAACAATGTGTTAAGTATCCAGTTTGGAATACTTAAAGTTACGTAATCGTTTTAAAACGCCGCTAAAATGATGAATGAGAAAATCCATAAAGCAAAAACGATTTCTATGAAAAAAATATATTTAGAAACCAAAAAAACGTATTACCACTAGAAAGATTACGTTTGTTTAAGTAATAAGTTCAAGAGCGGGTCCTTGCATTAGTTGGAGAATATATTAAGACATTTGACATATATGGCTGCCATATGTAGGTAATTGAAAACGATAACCATCCACAAAGGGAAAATTAATAATGTAAAAATAAAATGTAACAAAATTAAAATCATGACAACTGGTTTGACCTCTGATGGTATTAACAGTTATTCTAGGCACACATCATCAGTACAATAAGTATTCGATTTATTATTTGTTATTTTGTGACGTAATCTTTAAGACATAATAATAAACATACATAAAATCATTTTCAATGTTCATAACGATTTATTTATATTTATTTAATTTCAACACAAAGTTTCCAATTTTCGTAAAATATTCTAAACTAAAAGTTAAATGTATCGGCCATTGGCCCCATGACAATAATAAAGTGTATATCGTCAGGCCGTGTACGTAATTCTCTTACTACTCTCTACTGAAGAAAAGTGTAATAATATAGATTGGAAAATCCTATGCTGACGTGTACAATGAAAACCACTTGCCCAACGATAGCGAGGTATGCCGTAGACAAATAAGGAAGTCCGCTATTCACATGAAATCATACAACATTCATTCTGCCGGTTGCCTACCAAGACATGTTTAATTAGCGAGATAAGCAATAAGTAATTAAGTTGGTGTGTTGTTTTGGTCTATTTGACCTTATTTATAATTACCATCTGTATTGGCCATCTGATATTCTTCTGAAGCATGTATCCGTTAATTCACTAATTAACTTGGCTCTTTGTATGTAAGATATTGCTTGTAGTAGGAATTTTTGCGAATTGAATTTCTGTTGTTTATAATTTTCCTATGCATATACTATTTTGTATACTTATATTTAATATAATATTTACTTTATTACGTTACAATTTCTTTGAGATAAAACGTGTTTAAATATTGTTCATGATGTGGGCTATCTACTTCCAAATCGTCAATATATCTTTTGGTCTCATTAAAGATCTGAATTAAATTTCTTTACTTAGCATTATAAAGATAAATAGGCTATAAGTGGCACCAAATTACTGCCAATTGAAACAGCTGTCATTTGTTTGAAAATCTTGTCTTGATATTGAATTTAATTAGAATAAGGAAATATATAGCAGAGCACAAATCTTGATACGTCCAAATAGTAAAAATGTGTAATATTTCATGTGTAAATAATACAGTATTATAATTTATACCTAAATAAGGAAATATGTTTTATAGGCGTTTACATCTTTATTTAGTGTATAACGAATGCGTTTAATGAACAAAGTTATTCATAAATATAATTATCATTAGAAATTTTACCAACATTCACAGATGGTGAGCGAAACATTAATACAGTAAAAACTTTGTAGTGATATCTAACACATTATTAATACCTATTAGACAGACAATACCTTACATTTAAAAAAGCTCATTACACAAAGATGTTAAAAAGTTTTTTTAAATACTTATCACCTCAATTTCGAAATATATTTTACAACATAAAGACATTTTAAATATTCGTCAGAGTTATTAAGAGTTTTAATTGTCTTATCTAATCAAAAACATAAAATGTAATTTGTGATTTTCCTAAAGATCATGCGGCCGAGTGTGTTTATTTTCGACCTTGTCCCAATCTAAACCGGCTCGAGCTCGTTTGTCATTTAATAAAATGTCCAGATTCGACGTAATCAGCATCCCATCAAACAATGTTGACGGTTGCCGATAACGAGGAAGAAAGACATTTAAGGTTATCTGTCCAGCAGATGTGTCTGTATCTCAGTCACAAATCTTTGAAACTAATTAGTGCAAATAGCGTCAATGCTAATGTCGTTATCTGCTGAGAAGATGTGGCAGTATCGCAATTAAATATCTGTGAATATAATTAATGCAATTAATGTATTGTTTAATGTCAGTCTAACGACTTACTTTAGACAAAGTTGTTGAACTTGTTTATTTAATTTGCAGCTTCCAGCGTAGACCCAACCAGTCCCAGCAAATCTCACCGGATCTGCGTTGTACAAACTGCGTTTAACTACATTCTAGTCAGCAAGTACATGTTAACGGTGGGCTTTGTAGTTTCACAAAAAGAGCCAAACCATACTGTATGAAGTACTTTATTCTTAGCTAATAACGTAATTGATGACTTTCTGAGTATGCTTTATGTTTTTCTTTCTCATTTTCAGTGGCTTATTATACAAATTGTTTATTGTGTATTAAGTTGTCTCATTTGAATCATATAAATAAAACTGTTAGTTCCATGAATCACAATTGTCACAATAATATTAAAATTATCAAATACATATATCTGTTCATGGCCTGTATTCACTAGCCCATTGCCCATCCACACACAATGTCATTGTCAATTTTATTATCAATAATGAAAGATTGACAATAAAATTGATAGATAATGGATGATATTGAAAACACCGTCAATGTATTGATTAAAATCAGAGAGCTCAAAGATTTATTGACGCAAGTCCATATTTATCTGGTTTGAATGATGACCGAAGTACAAAGGAACAAAATATTGAATATTATTTTTGTACACTTGAGGGCAAAAAAGTTCTGTCAATATTATTGAGTCAATACACATGACAATGATATTGTGTGTGGATGGGCCGCTTAAGACTCAAGTCTAAACAATAAAGAATATTTGTAAAGAATATGAACAGTTCAATATGACATAGTATTTAATATCTTTAACTGACTAACTGCACACATCTCCATTTAAAACAATTAATGTATTATATAAGCCACATATACTTATTGTCTATTCAAACGCTAAACACATTTTTCTTGAGTACAAGTCTATTCCTTATTCTTATGTATAATGAAAGGTTAGTGATCAAGGACCCATAATACAATGAGCATTCTCTTCAACCCCCGAAAGACATTCTGATGCGTGTTTCACGCACTACAACGTGCAGTATGCTGCGTCTGTGTTTTCTTACGCTCAGAAGTGTCCGTACGTTTCCTCGAAATGTCCCTAAAAATGAATGATTTCTAAGAAAATTTGTTGCAAGTGATCATAAAATGTATTATAAATGGTTATGAAAAATCAATTCGCAATATATTAAGTGTCTGTTAAACTTCGTTATGCTCGTTGCATGTCGTGGCAAGCAAGTTGTCCTTGAGATATGTTTCAACTCAATATATTTACAGACATTTATGAACAGTGTATGAACCGTTCAATAAAAAGAATAGCAATAATCGATCTGTATTACTAAGCAAACCCCATCGTCAAAACCTACCTACGTTCGCCGATAGAGAGGAAGAGCGAGAGAGATAGAGAGACAGACAGACAGAACAGAGAGGGAGAAAGAGAGACAGAGAGACAGAGAGACAGAGAGAGAGAGAAGAGAGAAGAGAGAGAGAGAGAGAGAGCGAGAGAGAGAGAGAGAGAGAGAGAGCAGAGAGAGAGCTATCAAGGAGATCGCGAGATCTCTCCTCCTCTCTTCTCCTCTCTCTCCTCTTCTCTCTCTCTATCTCTCTCCTCTCTCTCTCTCCTCTCTCTCTCTCTCTCTCGCTCTCTCCCTCTCCCCTCTCTCTCGTCTCGCTCGCTCTCTCTCTCTCTCTCTCTCTCTCTCTCTCTCTCTTCTCTCTCTCTCTCTCTCTCGCTCTCTCTCTCTCTCTTCTCTCTCATCTTCCCTAGCTTCGAGAGAGGGGGGATTAATATGTAAATTCAATTAATCTTTTCCATGTCATCCATTTTTAAGATTCAGAGTAAAGGCTATTTAAAGCAGACGAACATTACAGTCATGTACATGTATTTTCATGGGAAGCTAATCCATATGATGTTATAGAAATGTATTGCAGAGTAGTCGCTATGGTAAAATTGGGGGCCACAATTGGAAAAACAGCTCGGCGGAGGGATATATAATTGGCGTTGTCCGTCATTCTGTCAGTCCGTCCGTCTGTCTTTCACAAAACTGTGTAGGGCTATATCTAAAAAACTATATAAGATACTAACATGAAACTTCATAAGTGTTTAGATATCAGTGAGGAGAAGTGCCAACCACAAGAACAATAACCCTGCTTTAATTAGAGTTATAGCCTTCTGCCTTTTTATATGATGCAACTTTTCAGGGCTATATCTCCGATACCATGCAATACTTCAACATGAAACTGTATTCGTGTATTGATATTAATGAGGAGAAGTGCAATAATTAAGAACCATAACCCTTCACTTTTTTCAATAAGAGTTATTTCGCTTTGTTGTTTTGTATGATATAACTTCTCACAGCTATATCTCAGATACGATACAACATTTCAACATAAAACTTCATGCGCTTGAAGAAATCAATGGGAAGAAGAGCCATGAACAAGAACCATAAGCCTACACTTTCCTAACTAAGTGTAACTATTCGATGTTATATCTCAGATACGCTACTATATTTCAACATGAAACTTCATGGGTGTATAGATATTATTGAGTATAATTGCAATACACAAAACAATTACCCTACACTTAATT
Source organism: Dreissena polymorpha (assembly GCF_020536995.1). Classification (NCBI taxonomy): domain Eukaryota; kingdom Metazoa; phylum Mollusca; class Bivalvia; order Myida; family Dreissenidae; genus Dreissena; species Dreissena polymorpha. The sequence continues at coordinate 73,420,234 of NC_068361.1, read as the reverse complement.
ATTTTTTATTATTATACCTTATATCACCATTCCATAAACAAATTTATTTGGCTTGGGATATCAATACAACGAATTTGCTTGTTTACTTAATTTTAAACATATTTTCAAATTAACTGTAAATTAAAATGTGATGGAATTCACTGTTCTGTTAAAAGTTGGTTGTCGCTAAACATGTCAAGTTGTTTCAGATTTATCAATGATTTCAATTTATTACTGATGTCCAAGAGAATGTTATTACTATGATTCTCCACTTGTAGGCGTTCTGTATCGATACTGACTAATTAATGCCTGTATGATTCATCAGAACCTGTAAATTTTACATGTGTTTTATTGCTTGCAAATTAGTTAGCAATTAGTAATTGTTTACATGTATGTGTTACATACGGTACACATAATAATGTTTTGCGCATTATGTGTGATATGTCATATAGTTTTCAATATTGGATTGCCATTCATGGAATACTAAATAAAAGAAGTGCATACATGTATTCATAAATTCAATTACATGTTATTAATTAATGTTATTTTGAAATTAAATATGTAATCAATTTTCATTTTTTTAAACAAAATGTACAATACACTTGCTTTCATTTTTCCTTTTCTGTCCCTGTTTAATGGGCTTTTAAACTCGACTAGGTCCAGCCGAGACTTCTATCGCTTTATTTGAATCGTTGGTGCCTTGTTAAAAAATATAACTATCAATATATAGAGGATATTTGTTGGATTCGGTGGATTATCGATTATCGATTTTAATTCACGAGTGATCATAGAAAATATAAATTTTCTATGATCACTCGTGAATTAAAATCGATATTCCACCGAATCCAACAAATTTTCTTTTTATTTTATGCTTTTTTTTCACAGTTTCTATACATTGTTAAATAGTTTAACTAAAGAATGTCGCTGGGATAATTACGTCATTTCGTCAAAAAAATGACGTCATTTCACAGTAAACAATGAAAATTATCGATAATTTTCACTGATAATTTTCACTTTTTGAAACAGTGAAATTATCAGTTTAATTCACTGATATTTCTCTATAAACTACCGGAAAGCATTTAATATAAGTTTTTATTAGTAAACATAATGATAAGAAAACAGCAATTATTTGCTGTGATGGTATTTCTGTGTAGATGTTCTTTGAAAAAAGAAACATTATTCAAATATACATACATACATACATACAATTGTAATAATTGATTTTATATGTAAACATGGTTTTATATGTAAACATGCATACATGTTTAGCATCCTTTTTTGCACCACTTGATGCTGACACTTCAATGGGAAAAGCTGAAAAAATTGTATAGTTGTTCTAAAGAAATAACATATTGCAAATAAAATGTATTTTCAAGTGAACGCATGCCATGTCTTGTTGTTGTTTTTTTCAAACTCTGCAACATTATGTAATTTCATTTACTACAGCATCACAGAAATGTACTTAAGTAGGAATATATATTTAGCTGTGAACATATAATTTATGGATTTTCGGCGTTTGTTTTAACCAAGAGCAAATTAACCCATATGTTGGACATATAATAAGTAAAAGTACATAATTCACTGGTCAACATAGGTAAATAAACTAATATTTGCTTCTAAGTTCATGTTTAAAAGGTGTCATGTCCTTCATTACCACACATTATTGGTGATGATAAAGTTAAAACTTAAAAAAAACGCACATATGAGAGTTTAATTTAGTTATTTTTTAAAAGAGAATGGTATTTTTTGTTTGAAAGCAAAATGATGCAAGACAGATTTTGAGCCAGATTTTAAATGCTAAAGTTCATTGTATTGACATGTAAATCACGGCCGTTAATCACGCGCGCCGACTCTTTTTGCGATGCATAAAAAATGATCCAATGCAACTTCAGAGGTTGCGCTCAGGCCCGGATGTTTTGAAATTTCATGGAAAATTTTTTCACGGTGATAAGATTTTACACAAAAAACGCTCAGTATAAGAAGAAAAAGTTATAAGAATCGTTGTATGCATTTTTTTAAACAAAACATCATTACATCTAACATCGTTTTTATTTGTGGGTAACATATGTTACAAGTTAGTCTAGGCTTTTGGTAATTTGTGATGTCCTCAGTGTCGTCAAAGGTATCTGAACTCTGAAGAATGAAGCTTGCTTTTACTGTTTGTTGCCATTTAGTTTAGTTTTAACCTATTTATTTTAGCTCGATTGCATCGAAAGCCTCATTCTTATAGAAGCGCTCTCGAGTCCGTTTCCTGGGCCTATAACCAGTACTCGGTCTCTTTGGAGGAAGCTCTAGAGAACGCTCCCCGAGTGGGGTTCTAACCCGTGACCTCCCGATCGCTAGGCGGACACCTGATCCATAACGCCACGGCAAACTTAAATTTTGTTTCCATAGACCGCTCGGGAATTTCCGCCACCTATTTCGGTGGTGACGTGAACCTCTCAAAACGCGCATGACAAGAAAAATCGTCCGTTGATATTACGCATGGGAGCTTGAATATATCGCGCTTATGGTCAACGTTGACAATCGATAAAGTGTAGTTTTGTTTAAAGTTTGTCATTAAGTTTTATTTAAACTGTGTGCTAAAGCTGTTTTTGCACGTTAATCGTTATTCGATGTGGTTCCGTGTGTTGCTTTCGGTTAAAGGAAAGTGCGGACAAAATTTTAAAATACATATACCGGATTAAATTAATTAAAATGCGTTTTATAATTTCTGACATTTCGCGACAAATTCTTAATGTAAAGACATGAATCATTGTTATGCCTTTAAAAGTTAACAGATAATGATTATTTTCAAAAAATGTCTTAATTTTTTTACCTGCATGTATAAATCAATGGTTTTTTAACAACAACGTTATTTAAACTCTTCGCGTATTACTAAATGGCGATTCAGTAGAACAGCTATACAGTGAACAATTTAATGTCAACTTATAAATAACTCAGGCTATGCCTGGGTCGTGAAATCTTTAAGTTTCAAACAAATTATGTGTGCTTGTCAGTTTCAATGATATTCCCGAATGCTCTATGAAATTACGAGAGAATAAATGTGTTGGTACAAAAAAGTGTGTAATACTATTAATTACCACAAATAATTTACTGTTTAATACACAGAGTAGTGACGGACAACATTTAAAAAAACAATAAGAATAATATTTGTATTATTTCCAAATATAATAAAGTATGTTATAATTAAATATTCACAATAAAATATAATATTCTTTGGTTTTTGAGCATGGGTCATAATCATAAGTATTTATTTCACAAACAATTAACAGCTTGGAATTTCTTAGTAACGGTAATTATCTGGATTCAATTTAATGTTTTAAAGGGAAGGATATGGAAGATCTCAAATTTACACCATTACCTAGTGCTGTGTATTGTTCAACACAGATATGTACATTGTGTAATGTAGTTTATGGCTATTTGAGTGTTAATTTGTATTTTATCAGTGGGTATATCTCAAGTTGATTTTGGAAGACACAGTATAGTATCAGATAAAAGATAAGCCCTCAATAATTAAATTTTTTTTTCTACTAAAAATTAATAAATATCAGCAGTATCCTGTCGACCAAGGTCCCCCATCATATCTCCTAATATCTTCACGTTCATGCCCTTTTTTGATTTCATCAGTTTATTTTAGTGTCAATAAACCTCTCAGAACTGTTGCAAGTATCCGTTCTGTGTTGATAAGTATGAAGCGTACAACGTAGTCCTATTAAATGCGTTTGTATGAAAACAATAAGACAATTATTTATTTACCAATCCGTATTTCCAACACGATGGTCATCTTGAGCATCGACACAAGATCCCTCGCTGTCCGAGTCATATTTAAAACAATCTGACTGATAGTTACGTATTACGGCTCATACATGTACGTTCTACGAAAAGCTTTTCAACATCACTATCATCTTCCATTGTTCAGCATTTTTTCTTACTTAAGTTTCGACAAATATCACATTCGAAGGCCTATAATGCCTTTTCGTTATTGAGAACATTAGCATGTGTCGAATTTACGTCATGTCATGTTTGAACGAAAATTGCCAGTAAATCGGAATGTTTGAAAATTCGCAACTTTGTTGTAATCGTTCTCGCTAATAACACCATTATTGAATCGAAGTGCCGTTTATATTTGCACTTAATTCGGTAAATAAAGGGTCTTTACGGGTTTAAAAAAGAATTGCATTTCTCCTTTAATGGGTAATTCGGGACTTACGAAAATGGTGTTGATGCTACTTCATGGTGACAATGATGTTTATTTAGACTGTCGATACTATCAATATAAGTTATTGTTCAAATAAATATTATTATTAGGGGCAAACATTTGCATTATCTTATTTCTATCAAGAAAATATTTTTTCATGCAGTAAAACCACTGAAATATCCAAATTCGACTCATTTCTTATATTATCCAACCTTCGAGGGCATGGAGAGTATATGGAATGAGTTCGTCCATATAAAAAGGACACCCGGGGCTTTTAGTACTTGCTGTGCCGATTTTGGGTTATAAAGCTGAGAATTGAATTAAAGTGCATTATATGTTCTACTTCATTATAACATAATGTTCAAGTGTTTGAAAATTGTTATTTAGAACATAAGAGATTGTGTTCCCTAGATTCTCTGAACTATTCTGCACTGGAACCATCCGATATATATTTACTGAGTTACATTGAACAAGAGTTCATGTACATTTTCAAGTCAATATTAGATAATTCTGTGTTCCGTTTAGTATGAACAACTTAAATGTCACAATTATGAATTAATATTTTGTAAATATGTTTCTCTTCTGTATGGCTGGCTACTATTTTCTTAATGTAAGTTAGATATATAGGTCATTGAGGTTTTTTAATGAACATTTGGCATGTCTTAAACATGTTCAATACATTTTATTATGTTAATGTTTCCTTAGTACAATAGGCAATTTATGTATCTTCCGACATGTGTATCCAAAAATTCTTTCGAAATAAAAAAAACTTGCATATTGTTTATTTTAAAATTATAATTATAAAACAGAGGCATATCCAGAATGTCATCACAAAGTATTATTACCTGCTTATACTGCTTCAGCATATGGAGTATCACTTCTTTATACTGAATTGCACAACAGTTTGATGTGTGCTGTGTGGATGCAGTAGCGTGTATCCCCAAACACATCTTCGATGTTGTTATATTTTCAGCCTTCAGAGGCTGGTAGCGGTATTGTTATTTTTATTATTTTTGTACTGCTTTGGCAATTGATCACCTGCCTTAATTAAAGGGCCAACAAATTGTATATAGTGAGAATGCAATACTGCTTCAGCATATGGAGTATCACTTCTTTATATTGAATTGCACAACAGTTTGATGTGTACTGCGTGGATGCAGTAGTGTGTATCCCCGTACATATCTTCGATGTTGTTATATTTTCAGCCTTCAGAGGATGGTAGCGGTATTGTTATTTTTCTTATTTTTGTACTGTTTTGGCAATTGGTCACTTGCTTTAAATAAAGGACCAAATAATTGTATATAATGAGAATGCAATACTGCTTCAGCAGCTGGAGTTTCACTTCTTTATATTAATACACAATATATAGTTCTACAAGACATCGAGGCAAAATATATTTTTCAAGTGCAAACATATATTCACAGCAAACATTTTACATGTACTAAAAATCGTTTGAAAGTCCATTAAAAATTAAACCGTTGAATAACACTTTCCCTCGCCAAACACTTATCTCTGTAACAATGTAATTTTCATGTTTTTCTTTCAAAATACCATATATCTATCATATTAAAACAACCTTCCTGAACAATTACAGTTGAAAGAAGCATATACTTTTCCTTTTAATTACACAGTGTGCAAGTATTATCATATATAAAACTAAATAATTAAGATCTCTATACACTGGTTCATGTATTTCCACTGCTTATTTTTACATTTTACAACAAACCTCTGTTTTGGATGCTTATTAGAATGTTGTTTGATAAAAAGATTCTAAGAAATACCGTCAACATAGGATTTATTAAACAATAAACAATTCTTTACTGGAAAATACCCATTAAACTAATTACCAAACAATAACATTTTTTACAAGGTTATTGCAGATCATTCTAGCAATAAAAAATCGCTCATGTTCCTATTTTTCTAAAATGATTTCTACCATATGTAAGGTAATCATTATTTGTATTGTTTAATTGAGAGTTTCATATACATTTGTTTCTTATCTTTTGCTGACATCAAGTGCACCGTAGTGCTGAATTAAAATTTTAATCATAAAAAGCAATTACTTATTGTATTACATTTTTGCAATACAAACAACATCTCACATACAAATGACATAAATGAAACTTCCCCAAGATTGTCAATGTAATTAAAAATGTTATAAATGCTTCAAATTAAAAGACAATAAAATAACAATTCTCTGTTTACAAAACCTAAGTTGCACTGTACAATTATAAAGAGACACTCATTCTAAATATTCATAAACCAAAAATGCGAGCAATAATATTTCACTAGATTACATCAGAAATAATCCAATTTCTAAATAATTACAGACAGGAAATTAAATAGGAATCTTAAAGCAAGCACATTGAACATACCTTACGTAAAATTGCGTGTAATCTTATTAACCCTCAAGTTTCTTGTGCTGTAACCCTTGAAAAACACCGGCGTAATAAAAACCTTAAAACCGACTATATTATGTATGAGCGTGCTGAGCTACGATGCATTTGAATCTTATTGTCATTCAATTTTAGTGACTTGTTCACTTGTTTTGTTGGATCTACCAGCAAATATTGACCCCATTAAAAACATCAATCCGCCAAATGCCGAGAAACCAATTACAAATATCCCGACGCGGACAGACAGCTTCCTGTTGTCATAAATCAAGCACTCGCCATCCGAAGACGGGCAGTTGGACTCATTCCATAATCGACAAGAGGAATCAAATATGGCGCCTATTATGATTGGTCCAGGGATAAGACTAAGCACCTGAACCATGATCCTCCTGACACCGAGCGAGAGATTCCGGGAATTTTCTTCCATGCACCTGAAACCATTGTTTGAACGACCTGTCATATCATACTAATAACCCTCTTGCTTTACGACATGTAATACTATTCTGAAACCATTGTTTTACGACATGTCAAATCATGCTGATAACACATTGTTTTATGACATGTTATATAATTATGAAACCATTTTACACGTGTCATATTATTCCGATATCATTGTTTAACGATATGTCGTATCACTTTGAAAAACATGTTTTATGAAATGCCATATCATTCGGAAACCATAGTTTTACGACATGTCATATCATTCTGATATTGTTATTGTGTATGTTGCCTAAAACGAGCTTTCAATTTGTGAGCCTTTGACATACGACGGTATTTGAAAAAATACGTTTGCTTAATTTTGATCACCAATGGAGTATAATCATTCCAAATATACCACACATTATGCATAATTACGCTAGGATTGCAAGAGTTGACGGAGTTTGCACCATTAGTCCAACGATAAGCGTCATAACCAGGACTGGGGCAAAGATCATAAAGTTGTTGCAACCACTGTCGCAAAAACCTTCCGTAGCCCCTTGTAAACTTGCATTGCTGCTGTGCGCGTCAATTCAACTGCAGTTGACGTACGAAATCTGAAGTGCAGGCTGATTGATTTTTTAAGAACTTGAGTTAATGAGTATAATGTAACCAGTTTACTTATTGTATTTCTGTCAGAAGCTATGTAAATGTCATTGTTTACCTCATCAGTGATCGTGGACTGTACATCTCTTGTATCTGTCTGACATTTAAGTTTCATAGCTAGTACCTATGATATATTCTGATTTATCGAATAGCATTATCATCAATGCAGTCTGGTCTAGAGCTACATTAGTCCGACTTGAAGACATGCATGATTTTTGGACTCATAAGCGGAAGTCTTGACCAGACTGTATTGCTGGTATTGAGCTATGCTGGCCGCATATGGCATAAGAGCAAAATGTAATACTGATTGTTTTCAAAAATGAAAATAACATATTTGCAAAAAGCAAGGTGGCAGTTTTAAGCACCTTTCCGTCTTTGAAAATCGCCTTCAAACATCCGGCAACACAAGGGGGAGTGTACACGTCACCATCCGCTCCGCACACGGGGGAGAACTCGTTTGTATCACAATTTACAAGGACTGTTACATGGCCGCGTGGTATTTAGCTGGGACCTGAACAGGCAAATACAATTTCCATGGATTAGTTATTTAATGGTTATATTCATTAAAAGTAATAGAAGCATGAAAACATCTTTTTAGTATGATAAGCGTTTGAGCAAATTAATTTCGATATTAATAATATACACCAACGCAAAGTGTCTACTGTGACCTTCACCTTAAAGGGCGCAAATGATTGCTCCATGCAACAAGTGGACTTGTTGTCTTGTTATGATGATCAATGTGCAAAAGAAATATAATGTACAACGTAGTAATTAACTTGAATAAAAATTACCACCAGAAAAACACACACACACTGACACGCACACGCATACGCGCACACGCACAAACACACACACACACACACACACACACACACACACACACACACACACACACACACACACACACACACACACACACACACACACACACACACACACACACACACACACACACACACACACACACACACACACACACACACACACACACACACACACACACACACACACACACACACACACACACACACACACACACACACCCTCACACACACACACACACACCCTCACACACACACACACACACACACACGCACGCACACGCACAAACGCACGCACACACACGGACATCGGTAACATTCTATGTACTTCCGTCATTAATGCTTGGAATTTCAGAAGTGATACAGTCTCTAGAATTGGATTGTTCCCGTATATATCCTTTATGCTTATATAAGTTTTAAGATGTAACATACATGAACCACTTATAACCTCTCCGGCTAGAACCACGTCTGGGCAGCTAGCCAGGAACACGAGGCCCATAACTGCGGTCACCATGGATACAATGACATTCAATCTCAGCATTCCTGCCACCTCCAGGTTCAGCCATCGGGTAAACACCACTTAGAATGAATCCAAACGCTCCCAGCAATATAGTGATTCCTAAATCGAGACATTTGACATGATAATTGTTTTGTTCGAATAGTTTTGAGAGGCGAGTATGTGACATATTACTCAACAAATACAACAGTATCAGAAACAAACACAAAATTTGCGTCACGTATAACCATTTGATTATGCATCGGACGGTTGTGTATCTGATTTTAAGTCACTTTGCCGAGTTCATTGATATTGGCATATTGGAAAGAAATAAGGATTTTCATAGGTGTTTATGTCGAATATATGTGAACTAAAAGAATGACTGCATGTATATACCTAAATAAATTCCAGTCGAAACCAGGGATACGTTGTATATGGGGATAATGTACTTGAAGGGTGCGAGTCCACGCAATAACATATTCGCAGCACACACGCCTAAGGATACGAACATGAACACAGGGTTCTTGAACTGAACAAAAGGAAACGATACAACCATTTATCAGACAGATTGACCTCAATGTGATACTATGCATTATATAGTGTTTATATGGATTCCTGCCATTTCATACATATATGCAATACGGATTTTAAATGATTGTTTAGATTAATTAATGAGAGGTAGCAACATAGACAAGATGACTTATAGCAGTTAAAAAAACGAAGTTTTATGTCACTACACGATACATAAATTAACAAATTAAAAATCGTCTGCTTTTTTGGCACTGTCTTTCTGTAAATTGAGTAACTAATGGAAAGAATATACACGGGCAATACAAACACAAGTCGCATATGCAAGCACAAATACACATTGGAAGATATTAGATGTAACGACAACTTTGCGTTTGAATGTCAAACTTACAAGTTTGAAGCCTGTACTAAAGAGGTCCACGACGGATTGACAAGTGTGTCTGGCATTGGAACCATTATGGTCATTTTCGGTTTTGTGCTTCATCTGTTCACTTGTATCTTTCCAAGTTAGAAGATATAAAAAACAAAAAACATACAGATACGTGGTACAAAATCGCACTTCCAATTTATTTATTTAATGGTATGTGTCATGGAAGCACATTAATTTCAAGTCATTGTATAACAAACATCAATAAAGGAATACATGACACATTTTTAGAGATCTGAGATTTAAAAAAAGGGGTTTCCCTCTATATGTTGACTACATGATACATTTGTCAGACACTTTATATTAACAAAGAAATTTCATCGATATGCATGACCACTGTTGCACTTTTTCTCCCTTTTCCCCTCTAAGTTTTCGGACACTAATTCTTTGGACACCCCTTATTTAGCCAAACTAATTCTTTTTCTTTACGTTACTTTTTTGGAAATACATGTATTCGCGCGTAATTAATTAATCTGTTTGTTTGGTTCGTATTACTATTTAAGCAGAATTGTGCCATTCGTTCTTGCGTTTTTAGAACCGGATTAAGGTCATAAAACCTGGCAGATGAATGCCTTTAGATGCTGGATTATTACATTCGCGTTATTGGGTAAATGCTATCGAATCCGATAATGGACAATGGTTTCAACCAACGGTTTAAAGTTAAACATACAATGTTTATTAAAGTAATTTATACTAAACGGCGTGGTATTTTACAAGCGCGTACTAATATATTTTGAAACATTTAACGATATAATCATTGCATACCTGTATTCGATCGTCTGTCCAATAGTTTTAGAATCTCTAAAATTTCAAACATCTGTTTCATGTGTCCCTCAATTTTCGGACACTGATATTTGTTTAATATTGATTTTTATCTAAATTATCACAAATTATCACAATTAATTATTTTAAAGTTTCTGAAAACTTAGTGTAAGTACGGTAGTTATAAGATTATCATCTATCAGTCCATTATCTGCGTTTGTAATTTGTTTTCATATAGGAATATCCTGTTTTTCTTACCTTTAAGTTGTGCAGGATAGAAACAGAGCGGGATGGAAACACAGACTGCCACTACGGCCGCTGGTACAAAATCCAGCCACCAGGCACCTACCCAGTGGAGGCTGGACGGGCTCAGGTCGCTGAGATAAATTACAGACGTATTATTATTTGTTGGTTCCATTATAGAATTTTATACAGATTTCGCTATCTAATAACATGCCATTTTATGTTTAGGTCAGTTTAACCTCTCTGAATGTATTGCATTAAAACACATCACGTTGCATGTTAAAACCTTTTTTAAGCTATTTTCACAAACATAAGCCTATAAGATCATCATGTGAGCACCTATTTTCATTATAGTACTGGTTAATTATAAGTTTTACAAAAACCAAATCGTACTTCTCATCCTGCCGATCAAAGTCCACAAAATAAGTCTGTGTTATAGCCCCTGCGCTGAAGAAACCACACGCCAGACCAATACTTGATCCCGAAAATATTATTCCTGGAAACACAATTAACCGAATAAAGCATTTAACTTAATTGCACTTTTAATATTACCAAACGTCGTCTTGAACTACATTTCAATTTATTTACAAACATGTTTTCAAGAATAAAGTCCGAAATAAAATATAAAAGAAAATAAGGATTTTAGTTTTCTATCGCAAGGCACGACGCATAAATTTAATTTAAAGTACAAACCAATTAAAATGGGCGTTTTCTTGGGATCTGCGTTATCGTATATGTACGAATGTCCCAAGGTCAACAGCGGGATGAACCCAACCCCTGCAACCTTCTTGGCGCATATAAACAGGCCTAGGATGAGCGTGTTTCCACGCCCGCCACATGAATCGCCATTGGATGCATTCCCCGAATGACATAGGCTGTGAGATGAATCCTCCAACGTGACATCTGCTGAACATATGAATTACATTTTATTTCTGCATTTTAAAAGCACGTATGATGAAAATCCATAAAAGTTGGCGTCATTTAATATTTAATCAAGATGGGCATTTAATAAGACGGTTTCAAATCTAATGGCGGAAGCAAATGCCTACTGATAGCGAAAATTCAGAAACTGGCATCGGGGAGAACCTCTTGATTGCCAGCTCCAGTAAACAACACGCTTACAATATTCGATTAGCGTTTAATAAATGTCCTCTTTGCTAAATAGTTGTAGGTCTTATTCATTCGAAAACCACTGCGTATATACACCGAACGTGTTAAATAGCAAGAAATTAATGCGACGCAAATCTGACTGTTTTTCGTTAAAAAAATATTGCACATATAAAACTTAACGTATTTTATTTGTAAAGCAACGAATCATGGAAAACGTTTTCTACATGATTTCGGTTGTAGTAATATCCCATTATGAATTAATATTCTAAATGACTTTTTACTTGTTGTCAAAAAACGTATTTATTTTAGTTAATATGTATGATTAGAACTAATATCACTTCGGTTTGTTAGAAAGGTGTTGTACGCAGTAGACTTCCCTTTCCGCTATTAAGTCATATCGAGCAACAACAATCAAAGTGAATAAAAAACGCTCTGAAAGTCAAATAATATTGTTAAAACTGATTTGTTACATACAACATTCAGCCATGTGCAGATAAATGTATACTCAGTGGAACAACAACGACACTTTACATAATTACATTTGAGCCCTGCTCAGCGAAAAGGGGGTAAATTGTCGTTCCAGATTAGCCTGTGCAAGTCTCTGCTCAGCAAAAATACAGTTTAGGAGGAAAGTGTCGTCCCTGATTAGCACATGTCCGTATCAAAGTGTAAATGGCGCTCGAATCTCAAACAGGAACCATCTGTTAACACAGTCTATGAAAAGATCTAGAGTGAACAAGCAGGCCCCCCTCCCCCAACCCCACCGGTCCTTAAGGTAGTAAAATAAATAAGCGTTTAATGTACATTTGGTGATACTTTGATACTTGCGAAATTGATTTATACCAATTATATAAGAAGCTTTATATTTGCAAAGGATTTAAGTTGTTTTTCAAGTCACTAGGTTAGTAAACCAAAACTGTTGACTGACATTAATAAGTTTCCGCAAATATTTATTGGACGGAAATGGACTTCTGCTCTTAAAACTTACATGTGTTTCACTTAAACATTCCCTAGGTTACTGTACTTTTGGATAGTATGTGTTCGGTTATACAAATAAAATATGTGCTAATGAATTAAAATGATTATCAACTGTAAGAAGCTCCCAGTTATGGAAATTGTTGAGCACATGAACCGTAAGTGCAATGTCTTTAAATGCACGGTTATTTCCCTTTGTTGTTGTCATGCTGGGCTTTTTAATTCGAACTTTACTCGTTCTGACACATATGATATATGCTCCATCCATTTTCCTAGCTAAATATTATAACTTAAACCATTAATTGAAAAACAAACAAGCAAAACCGTCTGGCAAAAGTGGCTTTGGGGAGTATGACAGTCACTAAATTGAGAAGTAGAAGTATATATATAATTAGGACATTTCTTTTCCGCTAAATTAAAATTTGTCATAGGATATATGATTTCCTTGTTATTTAAGTTCTTACGCTTAGAGTTATAACTTAAGTTTGTTGGACTAATGTAAACAAACACGTTTATACAGAAACTAGACGGTCAAGATTCATTTACATTTATGTTAGGTTTGGTCTTTTTACAAGCTACACCACAATGGGTAGCTGAAAATAACTGGATTCTATCTATCTATCTACAAACGGTTTATATATAATTGGCCTAGTCACTTACTCTCGCAACATATACCACAGAAAAGATATAAATTCTGACATGGATGTCGATAAGACGGCCGATTAACTGTAATTATTAATTTTCAAATTGGTTGACTGAATTACAGAAAATTTTACAAAAAAAGCTAAACACTGTCTATATCTATAGGTGTTTGGATTTTTTTCAACAGTCATTTTACGTCTGCCTGTTTACCAACTCACACTTCCCTGGTTAACCTGGTGTATCAGTTCTAAGTGCACAAACATTTGCCAATAACTGACGATCGTCCTACTTGACTCATGGGTAGGGGAGAATAGATTTCGTAAATAATCTTCACACAGGTTGTGTCCGGGTCGGGGATCGATATCAGCTCTTAACCAACTGAACATCCAGACAAATAAATCAATCAATAACATTCAAAAGCTTCATGTACGAGCGTCAGTTTCGGCGGGGGGGGGGTATTTGGTGTTGATGTGTTAATGTTGTGTCCAACGACTTCGACGTACAACCGGGCATCCACAAAGAAGGCCGAAATCATTCGACCATATGCATGGATCTGTTTAAGTGCAAAGGTAATCAACGGCTTCACTGCATATGTTAGACAAGTGGCATACAAGGAGTTAATAATGAAGGAGACTAAAAACGGGTAATTACCTTACATATGTAACAAATACGGTGACCAGGCGCATCTTGATCATTTGAAAACTAGATAGATCAACAACCATGAGTTACGTTAAATTTCCGCACAGATTGTTCAAAAATTATATATTTGTCCACGATTATACTCGGATGGACTGTACTCTAATATGCTCTAATTTCGTGAACAGCCAAACTATATATCCTTTTATCAATAGGACATTGTCATCCTGTGAAATCTGCCACCAATATTTGTGTGTTGCGACCAGGTTTCAAGTTACACAATACATTAAGCAAGTCTTTAGTGTTCATGCAATATTATAAGCCGATACAGGAACTAACACATTTGAAATGTCTTTTGAAACTTATAATTATATTTAAGTCCCTCACAGTGTGGGTGTTTCTGCTTATTAGGTTAATTAAGGAAATCGTAAACAAAAAAAACATTTTTATTAGCACATTTTACTAACATGAGCAGAGCACAAGCAGATTATTTGAATGGTATAAGTATGGGTTCACGATTTGCACCACTAAATAGCGAACTTTCCCAGGAAGAAAGACATAAATAAAGAAATGACAAACGTAAACGTCAGGAGTCAGCAGGTGGGGTATCGACATTCAGACATTCATCTTCTGCGGATAGTTCCCCAATACGACAGGTGTATACCAATGATAACTTCCAGCAGTTAGAGAACAAAATTGACACAATATTAGATGGTATGAAAAATATGGGTCTATTAAAATGCCGTGTTGACAATATCGAGTCGACTTTGTATTACAATTGTGCCGCCCAGAACGTTACCCACGAATGTGTATTACTTCTCGAATACAAAACATTAGAACTTGAGGCCCGTCAGAGGGAGAGCTTCATACTTATTACGGGGATAGATGAACATGAAAACGAGAATTGCCATAATACAGTTTATGAATTCCTGCGAAGGTCACTTGATATTGACAGGGGTGAGATTTCAGTCCTTCGCGCCAATCGTGTCGGCAGACGAATCAGCACAAACAACGCACGACCACGGTTAATTCGAGTCATGATGAGCCACCCAGGTGAAGTTGACGACCTCATGAACAGCGCACGTCGACTCGCCGGTACCAAATTCAGCCTTCTGAGAGACTACCCCAAAGAAATAAGCGACGCCAGGAAGCAGCTATGGCCCAAATTCAAGGACGCTAGGTCCAAACACGGACCCCGGAACGTCCAGATGCTTTTCCCAGCAGCACTCCGAGTGAACGGGCGAATCGTCGAGGATTTATTCCCAGAGTGGTACCCTATCCTCAAGGGGTCAAGAGTATCAAATACCAATGAACGCATCCACAACTCCGTAGCGTCCAGTGTAGAAATGCTCCGACAGACAGTACACTACACCGCCCAACAGCTACCACGACCCGCTCAAAAAAGCCCTCCAACACATACCAACAAACCACCCAGAAAATTGGCAGACGAAACATCCAGACAACAACCAGTGGACCTAACCATCAAAATGCCGAATCCCACGGCTTCGCCGAGATCAAGGTCATCATCAAACTCGCCTCGCGGAAAGGGACCTTCCAAACCCAAGACAACGCAGCCATCATACCTGACTTTAACGGACAAAGATGGAAACATGTCTGATGAAGAGGCGACACAGTGCGACCTACCCAATTCCCCAACAGTAGACAAAATAATGTGCTAGGAGAACACGTGGACAGTGAATCCGAATATGGCAAACGACAGTTTTGACAAAGCTTTATCATCAAATGTCACTGACAATATATTTGTTAGCAAAAAACAATTTGTTAAACATAATGAATATTCTTATAATACTTGTGAAACCATTTGTGACCATGTATTTGCTAACCCTAATAATAACATAGAATATGATCAACATAAAACAACGTTTAAATGTAACTCTGTAAGAAATTCCATTTTTAACTCCATTTTTGATAATGTCATTCAGTCTCCAATCATTTGCAATGACAATTCAACCCTCGCACAATGCACTCCCGCAGCCGATACGTAGAGTCCTTCCCAAATAACACTCACAGTCTCAGTCTTGTATCCAGTAACGTACACTTTTTACCAGATACGCCTTACTCCTCAATCACCACATATATCTGTGATGCATGTCAAAGCTATCCATCGTCTTCCAAAACACGCCACTGCCGCCACACACAAGCGCTACAGCGCACACTAGACGCACAAACCAATCGGATGCATAAAGAATCCAACACTCCCAATGTTGTGAGCGACAATACAATTTTAAATCCAAAGGATTGCCAGCCAAACGTATTCATTGGCGCTACCTTGCACAGAACAGATGGCGTTGATGTACACTGTGCACTCCCCATTCCCGCTCCCCGGGCACTCCCCGTAACGCCTCTCCGTGCAAAACGTCCGTTCCTGAAAATATAAGCAAAAACCCAATAAGTACAACATTAAAACCAGATCCTCAAGAAACTATAAAAATGGGAACGTTAAATGTATGTGGACTAAATAAAACGTGTTTTTACCCAGACTTTGTTGAATATATTAATCAGTTTGACATATTTTGCTGCACAGAATGCAAAATAGACGAGCATGATATAATTAAAATTGATGGATTTGAGTTTATAGCCCAACCACGCAAAATTAAATTTCATAGAAAGTCAGGTGGTCTGTGTATTCTTATCAAAGAACAATTAATCAAATTTGTAGAAATTATCAATACTGACTCCGATTATATCATTTGGGTAAAACTAAAAAAGGTTGCATTACAATCGAACACGACGTCTTACTTGGGATAGTGTACATCCCCCCAGAATCATCAAGATTCTTTAACCAAGACGAGCTCAATAATTTCGAAATAGAGGTCACTGATATGAGCAACAAATATAGTCACGTTATAATAACAGGCGACACTAACGGTCATACAGCCTAACTATCCGACTTCATAGAATTCGATGATTTCTTGTCCGAATACTTTGGTTTCGACAATGACATGATAAATAATTTTTACCATGAGTATAATTTACACAAACATAATATGAATATAACGAGGAGCTCGTGCGATCCTAAAATAAACGCAATAGGCAAAGCCATAAAAAATCTTTGTAGGAACAACAATCTACTCATCTTAAATGAAAAATGTAGTAAATAATATAAGAATATAGGTCGTTCAACATTCAAAGAGAATTCTGTTATTGACTACACCCTTTGCTCAGTACATACCCTAAAATACTTACACAGCTTTGAAATCGTAGAACTTGACCCAGTGTTCTCTGATGGCCACTCTGTTTTGTCCTTGAACTTCAAACCTGCAAAAATGATCGAGATTATGAAAAATCAAAACCCTAAACAACACCAAAATCGGCTATGGATATCAGATAAACAAGCCGAATTTGTCTCGAATTTAGAAAATCATGATTTAACACCAATTTACTCGTTACTTAATACTACAAATTGTGCGGCTCATACTACCACTACCACTTCTTGCACTACTACTACTACTACTTCTAATATTACTTCTGCTACTTCTTCTACATGATCTAACATTACATTCCTTAACACAACAGTCACCAACAACAACATCAACAATAACAACAATAATAATACTATTCAACACGACAATTTAATCAAAACCGAAAATAATAGTCGCAACAACAACAACATTATCAATTTGGCCCTTACACAAATAGCAAAACTATTCCATACCACAGCCGTGCAAACATTTCAACCAAAAATATTTCAACATAAAAACCAACGGCACACAACAAATTCAATCAAATCTAAACCCTGGTACGAGCCTCAATGTAATAACAAGAGATTAACCTACAAACGAATGCGTAAACTCTACAATCAAAACAAAACATCAGACAATAAAAACGCACTGAACCATGCAAGTAAAGAATACAAACGGATCGTGCATTTCCATCACAAAAAACATATGCATCGTACTCAAACCCAATTACGAACCATGAAAAACAA
Organism: Dreissena polymorpha; assembly: GCF_020536995.1. Classification (NCBI taxonomy): domain Eukaryota; kingdom Metazoa; phylum Mollusca; class Bivalvia; order Myida; family Dreissenidae; genus Dreissena; species Dreissena polymorpha. Next base: position 73,401,989 of record NC_068361.1, on the reverse strand, counting down.
ACAACCGAAGCATTATTGGAATTACCTAAAATCATTGGAAAGTCACAAAGATGAAATTAAACCAAGCATCGAACAATTGTAAACAAAATCAAAGACTTAAACACAACACCACATGAAAGCACAAGTGACCATGACCTCAATAGCGTTGAACCAAATATAATCGACAACAATACAGAAACTACCCTTAACTCTCCCATCACCCGTGATGAAAATGATAAAATGATCAACAAATGCAAAAACGGCAAAACATGTAGCCAGGCCGACACTATTTGCAATGAATATATTAAAGCCACGAAAACTCTGATGTTGCCAATCTATTCAATACTTTTCAACATGATATTTGACAGTGGAACTATACCAGACACCTGGTCAAAAGGTTACACCTTTCCAATATGTCATAGGCCCATAACGATTTTATCCTGTCTAGGCAAACTATTTACATCCGTCTTAAACGAAAGATTGACAAGGTACAGCAATGAAAATTACATAATCAACCAAAATCAAGCTGGCTTTCGTAAAAAACTTCTCAACAACAGACAACATATTCTGCCTAAATTTTCTTATAAACAACATGAAAAAATTAAAGAGTAAACTATTTGTGGGCTTTGTAGACTTAACTAAATGCTTTGACCTAATCCCCAGAGCAGAACTATTCCATAAATTAAATAACAACAATGTCCAAGGAAAATTCATTCGAATTATAAAAAACATGTACGACAACATCAAATCATGTGTCCAAACAAAATATGACAATTCAGCTTTCTTTGCCTGCGACCAGGGTGTCCGACAAGGGGACAACCTTTCCCCTCTTTTATTCTCCTACTACCTAAATGACTTACTCGAATACCTTAAAAATAGCAACAACAAAGGGATCCAAATTCAATACCATGATGGAGAAACAATGCATTTTCTTGCACTAATAGCCATACTGTTCGCCGATGACACGATTCTCCTAGCTGATTCCCCCAAATCTTTTCAAAAATGTCTAGACGATTTCGAAAAATATTGTAAACAATGGAAATTGACAGTAAATATAGATAAAACGAAAGTCATAATATTTGGCATCAATAAAAGAACTTGGCATAAATACTCATTCAAAATAAACAATAAACTTATTGAAATAGTAGACAATTATAAATATCTAGGAACTTACTTTAGTCACAGTGGAAGTTTTTTTAAAGCAAGAACACATATTGAAGAACAAGCCAACAAAGCACTGCATCTACTATACAAAAGAATAAACAATCTCGATCTTCCACTCGACTTGCAAATATCCTTATTCGATAGCACAATCCTACCAATTCTAACATATTCCACTGAAATAATTGGATACGAAAACACAAACAATCTGGAGAAAATACATATTTCTTTTCTCAAGAAAATAACAAATTCCAGAAAATCAACACCCAATTCATTCCTCTACGCAGAGCTGGGCAGATACCCACTTCAAATACAAATCAAAACAAACATGATAAAATATTGGTCAAAGATAATTAATGGCGACCACACAAAATACACATACATCCTATATAAGTATATGCTAAATAGTCCTCAAACTTACAAGTGGCTCGACTACATTAAACAGATATTCAACGAAACAGGAAATACATACATTTTCGAGACCCAAAATCATATCAACACAAATAACGTCCACCACAAAATTAAACAAACTCTAATGGATCCATTTTTACAAGAATGAGAAGCAAAACTAAACACGTCAAACAAAGGCAAACACTTTCTCCTGTTCAAAAACAATATTAAACTCGAAAAGTACATAACATCACTTCCAAGTAACCTTTCAACAAATCTCATTAAATTCCGAATTGCTAACCACAATCTGCCTGTTGAAGTACAAAAATGGTCTAACATTCATCATAACTTAAGATACTGCCCCTTTTGCCTCCAGCTAGGATTAAGAGAACTAGGAGACGAATTCCACTACGTCCATGTGTGCCAACACGTGTGTGTGTGTGTGTGTGTGTGTGTGTGTGTGTGTGTGTGTGTGTGTGTGTGTGTGTGTGTGTGTGTGGTGCGTGCGTGCGTGCGTGCGTGCGTGCGTGCGTGCGTGCGTGCGTGCGTGCGTGCGTGCGTGCGTGCGTGCGTGTGTGTGTGTGTGTGTGTGTGTGTATAATTATGTTCCTCTTTTCTTATTAAATAACGGCTGGACCTGAGGCCTTACTTAAAGCTCCGGGCGTTACCTGTAACTTAAAATCAGATAGCGATATTAGAAATCACTTTACAGCAAATGGCAGATAAGTTCTTGTATGCAAATAAAGTCCTCTTGACAATATACTAGATCGTTGAAACACAAAGGCCAGCCTTTTACGTCAATCGATCCACTTTCACTGTTTTCGGCTACATGCATTGGTCATCGGGTCTATATCGTTAAACTTCATCAATATTTTCTCTCTGATGGGCGTTTCTTGTTTGATTTATTTTTTTAGCAGTCACATAAACAACCAAGCTATGTAATATGGATCTTTTCCACCCATTATTGCTCCTCCTTCCTGTATTTGCACGATGATGATCTGAAAAATTAACTATATGATGCTATATTCTTAAATCTTTTTCTAAAAAGAAGGGATGTAATTGACCTTTGATCGTAATTTCATTTCATCGTTCCTCAAAAACTTTGTTGCTCTGGTCTCCTTCATACCATTGAGTAATTAAATGGTAATTGAATTGCGTTTTAATTCCCTTTTTATTATTGTTTAATTTGAGGTTAAATTTTATTTACACTTGATATGTAGCATGAATATTGCTGAGCCAAGTGTGAGGTTGAGCGCCCTAAAACCGGTTTAAAACCCAATGCTTTGCATTGACCTCTCCAAGGCGGCGACATCAGCTTTATACCTCTATGTGTGCATGTTGTTTCGCATTGTGCTGTTTCGTACTGTTTTGGCAATTGGTCACTTGACTTAAATAAAGGATCAAATAATTGTATATAATGAGAATGCAATACTTCTCCAGCAGCTGGAGTTTCACGCCTTTATATTTATAAATTATAACAATGCGACTTGGCTGTTGAACACATATGCATGCTTAAAATTATTCATTTCAATAATTAGTTAGTTATTTGCTGATGTTTATTATTTGCCAATACAAGGTCGATGAAGTGTTAGCTGTGTGCACATAGAAATGTATTGCTGTTGTTATTTTTTATCAAATAAGAGCGATACTTTTTTTTTCATAATCATGATTCAGCAAAGAAATATAATACTTGCTCCATGTAAAGGCAACCGAAACGTGGACAACCAAATAGTGTAAACAAGTTACATAACAAACAAAAGGGTCAAAGAATCTTGTGCGCCTTCCTGAGACCCCCAAACAAAAACAAACAAAAAAAGAGGAAAACAAATGTCCAAGTTTATGAACAAGGCAAAGAAGAACCTTGGTCGACCGTTTCGGAATCATGAAATATAAGTTGCATGTTGTCATGTCATACCAGGAACACTGCATCACCTTATGGCAGCCTGGAATTGTATTGAATATATTTTAACGTTCGAAGCAAGTTGCATGATGGGTAGCAACAATTATATTTTTTTGCATACTCAAAATAGTTCAATAGTCACACAAGAAAAAATGTCCAACCCACTAAGAGTAATGTTTTAAACGGACATTGGTACCAGTAGAAATTTTTTGCGTGTAAACTTCGTGATGATTTGGCAAACACTCTGACTTCCAAAATTGAAAGTGTTATAAAGGTATTTCAAGTTGACGTAATGATCTTATTTTTACCGCCCATGAACGAGTACTGAACTCGGCCAAGACGCCAAAAAGATCGGCCATAATATGGCTTCCAGAGTGTTCACAATGTATTGTGATGAATACGGCAAATAACAAGTTGTGAGAATAAACTTTTGAAGAAAAGGTCTTTATGATACACATTCTGGGCACATTATTATGACAAACTTTTCATAATTGATACCATTATAAACACAGAATCATGTATATATATACATTTGAACTTGAGATCAATTAATGGGGGACAATTTTCTACTAGAAAAACCCAGTTAGCCGGATGGTGGTCTTTGAAAAATTTAAAAATCACCTTTGAATTATTCGAGATCAAATGCAGATATTACATTCAGCTCATGAAATAATATTATTTATCACATGCCATAGGTATCCTGTTTACCATGTAATATAAACATAACGAATATTTTGTATCTTACACATGTGTAATATACTTTTTAAACGTTTTCATTGGCTTAGTTTTTGTTTATTGACCAATCGCATTTTGTTATTTTGCTGAAATGACGTTGCAATGTCAAATGACGTCACGAAATGTAAACAACATTCGGGATTTATCATTACGTTTGCGTAAATATTTATTAAATGTGCTCATTTAAAAGCATGTAATAAAAAAATCTGATACTCATATCATACCATATTTTATTAAACTCGTCCAGGAAATTCGTAAGTAAGCTCGCAAAAGGCTCGCTTACTAACAAAATTCATGAACTCGTTTAATAAAATATGGTATGATATTACAACTCGTGCCAGATCCTATATATAGGATCAGAGGTCTAATAAGATTTAAATGAAACAATTCCTGTTGTTTGTGTTCATCATCATCATAATCAACATCATCATGATGATGATGATGATTATTATTATTATTATTATAACTGTTATTATAAATATTATTTTTATTATTATTATCAACATCAAAAACAGCTACGCTATCATACATGTAGCTATCATTTTAATGGTTGCAAAGATGTACAGAAACAAGCAATAGCTACCTGTTTTAAGATGTTGCAATATATCCAAAATAACAAGCTTATCTAACACATCCCGTTGCAGCTTTTTTTCAACAGACTAGAGCAATTTTGAAACTGGGCCTAGACATTATTTAAACAAATTTTCTGAGCAAATTTGGTGATTATTGGACTAAAACTGTTTCAGTTAGAATGTGAATAAGCTTTCACTAAAGTCATATAAGGAAAACTGCCTTGTCCTCTGGTGGCCATGTTTTAAAAAGAGCCATTTCGAACACAGCTAAGATATCATGAGAGCAAATGTTCTGTCCAGTTGTCACGAAGATTTGACTACAAAAATAACTTCTAGAGCGTTAACAGGGTTTCACATAAGTCATATAAGAACAAAAATCCCGCCCCCTGGCTACCATGTTTTTCAACAAACCAGTAGGCCAGTTAATCAACGGTTGTACTTACTACTCTTAGACCATCGCTCTGTTCCAAATGCGTCAATAATTATTACATAAATTTCATTCATAAATATACGACTTTGTTAGTCCCCCCCCCCCTAGTAAAATGGCGTGCGTTCTTATCATCGACGGTAAAATGAGACGAATTATACTCATTCCCTTATCGTGTTTTTTTGTTTTTGTTTTTGCCAAAATCTTTATATACTTGTGTAATTCTATTACATGGTAGTTAACCTGAAAAGCATGTTTGAAATTTACTTTGTTGTAAACATATTCTATCAACACCGACCATAGTCTTCCTAGATGCTATGTACCATAATTAATATTAAACCATGCGAAATAAAAAAAATCAATTTGTGTATTTCAAACATTACATGAAATATGCAAAATATGTTATGTTTGCGATGGAATAAAAATGAAAATACAAAAAGTACCAGATTGTAATTGGAAGATAAATTTGTTATTCCACGTTTCAAAATGGCCTGATAACATCGCTGAATCTTGTCCAAAGTAAGACCATGTATCTTTGCTTTACATTTAGAACATCTACTCCACATATGCTGGCCTTTTAACAAGGTTAAATTGAATTTTACATTAGTCTTTATGCACTCATTCCATACTGTATTAAATATTACATATCCAGTTTCGTTTGTACCATTTGGTTTATGACGTAAATACTAAGGAATAATTTTACACCGTTACTCTTTCTATTTCTACATACATGTACATACGGTGCAGTCATATTTAGACATAGTCGATTTCGCGCTGAAACTAGAATGGTAAAATGCTTTGTCATTTAATCTAAGGAAGTCAACAATAGGGCGGAAAGGTTTTGGTCGCCGCCGCGATAATTTAATAGTTGACAGTCAGGTAAAATCGGTCGTCCTCTTCAATTTGAGTTATTTAAACATTTATCCATGTCTTTCAGTATATTCTGCGACCGCTTTTTAGTTTTTTTAGAAAGTCGGGCTCCTGGTATGTATTAAGATTATCATTTCAAAGTCTTCGATTTTTCGAAGTTTACGGAGTCTTTTCGCATCGAAGGCTACATAATGTTTCTGAAGAGTGTCCCTTCTTTACTAAATTAACCTTCTTACAGTAAGGGCGAATTTTGAGTCATGTCTGAAATTCTCGATTATTTATTTAAGAAGTGTTGTCCTGTTGGCGGCCCAACATGCACAGTTATGATGAAAAAATGCTTCATAGTCTGTTCTTTAACGACATGATACTATAAGGCCAAACCAGACATTTGTGTCCACTAACATGGCCATAACGGTAACGCAAGTAGGTCTGCTAAACTTTTGTGTCGTATTCTTTGTTTACGATTACCAATGAATTAAATACAAATATGAAATGACATGCATACGTCGTCTGAATCGTTATTAAAGCGTATTTTTATAATTGTGTAACCATACCTTAATGCTAATTTAAAAAATTGATTGAATTTATTAATATTTTTATCGCTAACTTAATTGTTATTCTAGTGATTTAGCAAAAACACACCAAAAACGTAACCTTAAATACCAAAACAATTAGTAATGGATCGGCTCAAAACTTAAGGTCGGTCGGGTTACATGAAACAAACATCTTACCTTTACGCTTAAGATCGACCACAGATATGTGGTCTATTTACATCACAGGTTTACGTTGTTATCGCTTGACATGACACGCACGGTCGAAAAGCAGATTTTTAAAAGACTTTTGAAACATGTATAAACGACTGCATTAATAAGAGTTCGTTTATAATGTTTCCGTCAATGAAAGCACGAGTTTCAATAACAAACCGATAAATGAATGCATGTAATCTTACCGATTCTGCAAAACAGATCATACGAAGAATATAATTATAATAAGAACGTTATGTGATGTGGTGTGATGCAATGCAACGGGACAAAAAACAAGTCAAAACAAAACATCGCACACAAGCAATAACAAATTATTCCTTATTCTCATGTATTCTGCGTGTATTGTTTATCACCTATTTAAATTGTTATTTCAACGGACCAAAACACCATGTTCTAATACACACATAAGCAATTATGATAAAAAGGCAATACACTACTCAGCATTTTAACCAATTTTTTTCTCATTATGTAATTCGGCGTTTTCTGCTATTTTCTGCTTTTTTAACGAGAACCTGCACTATCAAAATGTCTAGTTTAATGTTCCGGGAAATGTATAAAATAGTGAACGCTGATCAAATGTAATCACGGTTAAAAGCATTTGTGTTTCGGTAAGAGTGAATTGCTTAATAACGCAGTGCAATGTTCAATTGTTTTTGTTTGTTGCACAACTTCCATAATTGCAATCAACAATTACGGAAGATTCCAAAGAAATATCTAATGGACGAAAAGTAGTACCACACAACGGTTCTCTAGATCGCAAGCTTATTTATCCAGATCTAAGTTTCTCTTAAATATAGATTCTAGGATTTAACTGATCAGACAAAAATACAGAGGTTGCAAACAAGACTAATTAAAAAATAATCGCTAGTAGTGATTTATCATAACGCCGCATTGATATATGCCTGATATAACGTTGCCTGATATAATTGTATAAATCATGGTCAACAGAAAGTTCTTATATCAGTCATGTGTGGAGGATGGTCATATTACTCGGAATCAACTATAAAGTAATCATTTTTACTAAAATCGAATCAGATTCAACGAAACAAACAATTTGGGAATGAATTTTAAACACAAAATGCAACATAAACAGCACAAAAAAATTTTTACAAATATTAAGCGCGCGTGCTCATAAGGTCATTATGAAGACATCAAACGACAAAAGTCATATTCTTTCCCTCTAAAACTGCAGCTTTTTAGCGATTTTTTTCATTATTTCTTAAAAGAGGTATGAAAAACAAAACAAAACACACCAGATTACTGTCTGATCTTTTTGTAATATATCAGGCTTGGAACGAATAAAATAACGGCTCGGCAAGCCTCGTCGTTATATTATTCTAAGCCTTGCCTGATATATTACAAAAAGATCAGACAGTAACCTGCTATTCTTTATATATCACGTGGAAATTGTTGTTTTGTCGCGTAATGATATATAAAAGAAAACATTACAAACCGAATTCTAGCAACAGACCTTCAGATGGAAGATTAAACATATTACTTTTTGCATTTATTAACAGCACCGAATGACTAAAATCGTTACTATGTTTGAAAAAGTACTGGGTTTGGCGAGTAATAACCATTGGCGTTGTTTCACTTAACTAATTTGCATATTTTACCAATTTTAACGGCAATATTTCTTTGTTGCATACATGCACTTTTGTAACAATCGGTAATATTCGTTGCACCACACGCCAGAAATTAAGTTATTCTACATCGAAGTTCTCACTTGCGAAATGACAATGGTATCTCTGTTTCAATTTCTTCACATTGATAAGACTCAACTACGGGCACTTTGTCACGGTTACATCGATTTATAATGGCCTGATTCATTTAGGCCAACACAAGATATGATATGTGTCTGGTTCTGAGAAAACTGGGCTTAATGCATGTGCGTAAAGTGTCGTCCCAGATTAACATGTGCAGTCCCCACAGACTTGTCTGGGACCACACTTTCCACTTAGACTAGATTTTCGGTAAAAAGGGACATCCTTTAAACGAAAAATACCATTAGGGCGGAAAGTGTCGTCCCTGATAAGCCTGTGCGGACTGCACAGGTTAATCTGGGACGACACTTTACGCACATGCATGTTCCCCAATAATCACAGAAAAAGACACATATGTAGACGTGCAGAAAATCTTTTTCGGTGGGTAATTTAGTAAATTGAAAGTAAATTAAGCGCATATATATCAGATAAAGCAAGATGTTCTCAAACTTATCTCTTTTTCCTCTCAGAAGTAAAAGTAAAAATGGCTATGTGCAAAAGGCACAAAACCAGAACAGCCTTGGAGTAACTCGCAGACTGTTCAGGTATAATGATGTTTGCTGCTAAAATACCAGAAATTAATAACACCGTGAACCACATTATCATATTAATGAACTATTTTATATTCAGCATCAAATACACAAAAACAAATACCTACTTTCAACTGTTTTATAAACTTTTTAAAACTAAAGATCCAAATTGAAAAAGAAATAGCCCTCAACAACGATAAACTTCATATTTTTTTAACAAAAAAGAAAACATAAACTTTCATAACCCAGTCCAGTTGTCTTCTACCCAACTCTAAAGCAACTCATCTATAGTATTGATTATTACATTTTAAAAATAACAACATACACCACAGGCAACCAAAGCACACAAAAACAGTACGGTATATACTAGCATATCATGTATAATATGTGTTTGACATTATTACTGCTATATTATACCACTTTTGTTCTTGCTTATGCACATATTTACATTGTATGTTTTATATTGAAAAAAAAGTTTGCTCCTGATCAGTATTTAAGGATTGCAAATTAAGCCTTTCAAACGTGAATCTAGTAAGAGAGGTCTTCAGTTATTATATCTAACTTTCGAAGGGACTACAAATGCGTAAAAAATACGTATCTAAGTGGTAAAGGGTTAACCAATATTTATCGAATTTAGCAAAATTGATCGAAAATTCAAGCTGGAAAACAAAACAAAAAGCTTAGGGTTGGAAGAAAAAAAGCGTCGTCGATTTAGTGGAAACAAACAAATTTTTACGCTTTAGGCACGACACGCTTTCCTTGACCGACTTTGTTTTACATCTCTGAGACAAAGTTTAGTTGTCCTTAAGATAGCAATGAAATAAAATAAAATAAGCTTTGAAAATGTCGGGATTAAATCTGAAACCAGGTAAATAAATATCCTCATTGCTTTGGAGTAATACTATGGTTTTAGGTTTTCTCCAAACCTGTACGAATAGTAACAGTATTGACTAACTCATTTGTGGCTTTTGCGCGCACTTTTTCCCTTACATAAGAATAAATGACTTATTTCGATCAGCATGGCATTTTACGTTCATTATTGGGGGAGGAAAAGACACGCCGTAAATGAAGAAGACGTGGATATTTTCAGTTGTTTTTCCAAATAATATATTTTTCCAAATTGAAATGATCATAATCTGACATCTAAATGTTTCCCAACGTACCGGTATTTCATGTCGATCCAACCGAATTGATAGAGCTATAATTAGCCTCTTATGGCACTTCTTGTTCTTTGCCCCTATACTATGCAAATTCAGTACTAATTGTACAAAAAAACTCGTTTTAGTCCTATAATCAGGGGGAGGTCCTTACATTTCAAGAGCTGTAAAACCCCTTCCCCTGAGACCGTTTTCCAATTATTATTACCTCTTAGACACGAATGATGTTTTAAGAAGCACAATAATCGGCGGCTGTGTTGTCCCCTATGTTTTACTTTTAACATCAAATTACATAATATAATGTTGCGGTCGTATTACACTGCAAATATTGAAAGAAAGAACAGGACAAAAGGAAAATCAATTTAAAAAAATGTTTGAATCTTATGAAATGGTTAAGTTATATATATTATTAATATTAATGAATGTGCCTATTTAATAACTAATTGAATAACATATTTAATGTTCCGGAAAGAGCGCTCAAAATTGAGTTAATGCTAACACAATATTTACCTTCCAATGATATTATAACGCCGCTAAAAATGACTTTAAACGTTTCGTTTCATAAAGAAGGCGAATAGCATGCGTCACGCATATAGAAACTACTTTCACGCACTGAAACGTTCCGTTTTATACCCAGAATGTCCTCTTAAATGAAACTCGAATACCATTATAGAAAAGCTTGTATATTTGTAACTATACGTGTATGATTTTCTGTGTCAAGGATATATATGACTTTCAGAGTTTATTTTATTGATTAGTTCTTCAATGTGGTAGTGGCCGTGGACAGGGAAGCGGAACGCGCCTTCAAGCAAGCGTTGGCTTGCGTGATCTGTTTAAGTACATGCAATAGTCTAGAAATGTATTATTGTATTCCTTTTATACACATCCAGTTCATTTAAACAGTCAAGTGAAAAAAAACGTACCAAAAAATGTAATTAAAAAAATTATTTATTTGTAACAATGTCATAGTTGTAACTTATATTGTATTTAAAAAATGGATTTTAATTAGCGTTGATTTTTCTATTATTATAATGTTATGGTCTTGTAACACTATTTAGTGTCAAATTCAGAACCAGCGCCGCACCATATATTTGCAACTTGTTTCAAATCACTGGTTGGATGCAAGACCTGCGTGGAACGAGAGTCCACCAGTATGGCAAGCGGTTCGACGCATAATCCCAAGAAACTAGGGTCTCATGAGAACCTAGGTTTTCAAATGAGAACCTAGGTACTTGTGAAAACCTAGAATACCAAACGAGAAATTAAGTTCTCAGAGTGAGAACCTAGGTTCTCATGAGAACTTAAGTTCTATGGGTCTATGAGAAACTAGGTTCTCACGAAAAACCTAGTTTCTAATGAGAACCTAGGTTCTCAAGCGTAAATTAAGGGTTTCAAATGAGAACCTAGGTTCTCATGAGAAACCTGGTTTTGTTGGGATTTCATAAACCTAGTTTCTCATGAGAATCTAGGTTCTCATGAGAACCTAGGTTCTCATGAGAAACCTAGTTTCTTGGGATTATGCGTCGAACCGCTTGCCATAGTTAACCTCCAGTTGTCTCCCATTGCTTGGTACACGCTGGCGGCATATTTGTAAAATGATAAGAAATAGGCGTGAAACCGTGAATGTTACTCCCCAAGAACATTTTTTGAAAAATATTCAGGCAATACTTAGTAATATTCTACGAAACTTGTAGGAAACTTCTTGAGGAATGAAATTAGTAAAGTAATCGGTCGACATGGTCTGAACACGTGAATAAAAAATTAAACTGTTTATGAAATACGTTTATGAAACGACTGTACGGTAAAGTTTTCTATTTTGTGTATGTCTGTGATATACATGTAGTAAGCAATCATTATGGCATAAATACAAGTTTTATCTCTATTTATAATGTGTAATAATGTATTATTCAATCGTAAGATATCGGCAACACTGCAAGAAAAACTTATGCACTAAAGACTTTGCAAACATATTTCAATAACTTGAGATATCTGCAAAAATAAAGTTCTTAACGGTGTGTTTTCATTCTGTCAATCCATTGTGTAATCATATGTGAACCCCATTGATCATGCGCTCTGAATAATATGTGTCCCGTTTTCCAAACTAGCAAGTTTACGCCGTCCGACGCGTAATTCTGAAAACCTAATTTCTCTGAAAACATAGGTTTTCAGAGAACCTAGGTTCTCAGAGAACCTAGGTTTTTAGAGAACCTAGGTTCTCATGAAAACATAGGTTCCATGAGAACCTTGGTTCTCATAATGAGAACCAAGGTTCTTTGCAAACCTAGGTTCTCAGAGAACCTATGGTTTCCAAATGAAAACCATGGATTTGGCAAGCAGTTCGACGCATAATCCAAAGAAAATAGGTTTTTCATGAGAACCTAGGTTCTCATGATAACCTAGGTTTTCAAATGAGAACCTAGGTTCTCATGATAACCTAGATTTTCAAATGAGAACCTAGGTTCTCATGAGAACCTAGGTTTTCAGATGAGAACCTAGGTTTTTATGAAAAACTAGGTTCTCATTTGAAAACTTGGGTTCTTGAAGCAATGTGCAATCTTCAAGCGAGAACATAGGTTCTCATTATGAGAACCTAGGTTCTTATGAGAAACCTAGTTTCTTGAAATTATGCGTCGAACCGCTTGTCACGTTATGGTAGGAATTTGTAGGTGGAATATTTTGGGATTACTTTATTTGTACATATGTGCACTTTGTGACAGTCATGTTTCAATAAAGTAATCCCAAAATATTCAACCTACAAATTCCTACCATAACGTGACACAAGAGGATAGGTTGTGTCACGTTATGGTAGGAATTTGTAGGTGGAATATTTTGGGATTACTTTATTGAAACATGACTGTCACAAAGTGCACAGATGTACAAATAAGCTTATCGATGAGGGAGAGATTAAAGAATAGTATTGTTGACACAAGGCCGGGTATGTTTGTAATGGTCAAGCAAAAGTGTTTACATGTATACAGATAAAGCTTGTAAATATTTGGGTGGTTTGTTTATCCCGTTCCCAGGGTTTCATTGATTCAGTATCTTTAGTAATCTAGCCAATCAGCAATAAGCACGCACAGAACACTGACCAATCGGATTCATAATTGAGTTTCACGGGGCAAATGTTAGAGGGAAATAGTCAGTTAGCATTTAGATCTAGAGGTGAACAGATGGAAAAAGACACAATCATGTAGCAATCACAACGTATTTGTACAACTGAAAATATTAGTTATGTCAGACATTAAACTGGATAAGAAACTGATATATGTGTTGTTGAATATTTTATACCACATTATGCAGAGAAATTAACATAAATAGAGAGGGAAGGACTTGTCCCATGCGTGACACGGGAAAATGGTAGTTAATGAAAATCTCGTCATCATGGCAATACGCGTATGACGAGATATCGAATGATAGGCTCAACACCAGTAATTTAAGAGTAATGAACGTTGTTATAACTATGTGTCGTCCATGAACTATGAACGATTACGTGACACGCTTGCCATACACCAGGACGGCACACGACGTGTCGTGACAGGGCTTCACGAGGCAATCTATGCTCTGAGGGGCATTGTTCACCATACTTATTGAATGTATATGTTTAGCAATAATTCGGGGCTTTTTTAATTTGTTAAACAGATATTAATACAATGTAGTAAATGATTACATTGTTTGAATTACTTTAAGATAAAAGCTATGCTTAAAAAAAGATATTTATTGTGCCACGATTATCGAAATGCATGTTATGAACGTACTAAAATCCAATGATTTTAAACAAAAGCAGATATGTACATTTTGTATCGTAATTAAATGTTACTAGATCTATTTATTTTCCCATTAGAGTAGCCAACAATAGCTGTACCAAGACTCGACTATTCTTCTTCTATAATTGTCTACATTTATGTATTCAAAAATAATAAGTTCTAAGGGAGAGAATCTTTTTTGCGCAGTGTTCTCCCTTAAATATTATAATTTTTGAATACATACATGTAGTCTGTAGACAGTTATAGACGAAGATTAGTCGAGTCTTGGGACAACTATTGTTGTCTACTATAAAGTGAAAATAAATAGATCTAGTAAAATTAAATTACATGACCATTACATTATAATAATAGAAAAACAACGCTTATTAAATAGAAGTTACAACTATGACATTGTTACAAATAAATAAGTTTATAAATAACGTTTTTAGGTACGTTTTTTATCCTATTGTCTAATGACTGTTTACATGAACTGGATGTGTATAAAAGGAATAAAATGATACATTTTTCAACTTTTGCATGAACTTGAACAGATCACGCAAGCCCACGCTTGCTTGAAGGCGCAATTTTCTCTGCAAATCATACACGTATAGTTACAGATATACACGCTTCTCTATAATCGTATTCGCGTTCCATTTTAGGAGACAACCATGATTTAAAACGGAACGCTTCAACGCGTGCATGTAGTTGCTATAGGCGTTACGCATGCTATTTGCCTTCTTTATAAAACGTAACGTTTAAAGTCATTTTTAGCGGCGTTATAATATAATTGGAAGGTACATATTTTGTGGAATATGAACTAATATGCGTTAATTTTTATGTTTCGTTGTGTCGAATTCAAAACGAAAAAGGAAAAGACGGTATATACACGGACCAACTTGAAGTTTGCTCGGAGTCCTTATGTGTAGCACAAAATACAAGTCAATGGTAATATATTCGGAGGCATCCGTTCCGTTAGATGAAGCAAGAAACTGGCCAGTTATTATTCATACAAATACCTGTGCATTGACAAAATTTGTATTGTGTAATTTTTATAACAAAAAACGTATACACATGAATCTATAAGTGCCGGTAATCACTTCTTGCCAAAATGGATGCATATAAAATCATGCAGATTACTTAT
Source organism: Dreissena polymorpha (assembly GCF_020536995.1). Classification (NCBI taxonomy): domain Eukaryota; kingdom Metazoa; phylum Mollusca; class Bivalvia; order Myida; family Dreissenidae; genus Dreissena; species Dreissena polymorpha. The sequence goes on along the minus strand of NC_068361.1, from coordinate 73,386,857 downwards.
TGGACAAACTTAATAAAACTAAATAAAACTAACTATAATAATTACATGAATTATAGAAAGATATGTGCTTATACTGTCTCCAAATGTTTTTATAATTAAAAAACTCTTAATATGTGTGATGGTACTCAAATATTATTCACTATCAACTATTATTTCTTGTACTTTCAAGGGTTGTACAATTTTCGATGACGACTCATTGCTATCCTTATCGTTCGGCCATGCATGTGCTGTCAGGCTTATTTGACGAAATTATATATCAGTCCGTCACCGCTGGTTATGTTTTATTACACAATGGACACTACTGTTAGTTTGTTACACATAAAACGAACACGTTTGTGTTCATGATGTTTGTCATTACTATAAATTTCAAGATTGGGTGATGTGTGACGTATATAACGTCATGGGGAACATGCTTAAATAAAAAATAAAATCCTACCAAATCTGGTTGGGGTTTCTTGTGATGGCAAAGATTGTATGTGAGAGCATTGAACGACAACTCTGCGTGGAGATTGTTGTTAGGCCTGAAACATTTTAGGTTTGTTAGGGAACATATTCAATGACTTTGATAAAGAAAAATATGTCAACCATATAAACAACAGTCTTACCAAGCTCAGTTACACATAAAACGATGAAATATGTATTTGACCAATGAACGAAGATAGAGATGATTTCGGATTTGAAGTAAATCGTTTGGATTCTTTAATCTTTTGCTAAAATTTACAACTAACAAATTAACGTGTAATTGTCGTATTGAATACTTCAAAATGTGCATTGCCCAAATCGTGCATGTTATCAAAACCACCATGTCTTCCAAAACTTCGACATGAATATGTTCTGATTCGTTACAATTTTCACGCGTGCATGATTCTTTTCTAGGTTACCTGTTCGCCGTGACTTCGATACTGTTGTCATTTTTGTCAGGTAATGTACTTTCTACTAAAAAGAACAAAGAAGTATAGACAACAAAACAACACCATTAATTTTAATTTATCCACAAATTTCGATATTTCTAAATAATATTCATAAATACAATTTATTGATTGTGGCGATATTGACCTTCTTTGCTTTGATCAGCTTGAATATTCCAAGTGAGTGTATTCAGGGGCAACTGTCGTGTATGAGTCGTACCATTGCTACACATTTAACAAGTTAGTGTGCACCTTAAAATGAATGTGCTGTTAAAGGGGCCTTTTCATAGATGCTGGCATATATTGGAGTTTGTCATGGAATGCTTTATATGGATAAATGTTAACAACGGATCTAAACAGCTCCAGTAAAAAAAAAAAACAAGAATAAAATTAAAGAAAGAAAAAACGTTACCCTCAATTGGACTCGAACCACTTACCACTGGAGTCCTGGAGTAAAAGACTACCGCTTAGACCACTCGGCCATCCGTGTTCATACAATGAAAGATGTATTTGATATTTTATATACGCAATGCTCGTAGTTTCACGAAATAAAACGACAACAACAGAAATCTCCAAATTATTCAATCGTTTCGCGTTGCTACGTTTTATAATTTTCGGGTTTTTAAATCGTCAACATATGCATATAATGGATATTTTAGAACATGGTTAAAGTTCAGTATTACTGTTTCCTCACAAATATCATAACTCAAACGAAAATGTGCGAATCTGAAACAACTTTTTAATTTTGTCAATTTACCTTAACGTGAAAAGGCCCCTTTAATTATGTGAAACATCATGCCGTTCGTTTCCAATAACATCTAAACATCGGGGGAAGAAAGTTCGAATAAATCTTTTTGTCAACTTTCAACTATTTATTTAACATTTGTTCTTTAGTTGGTGTTTGCTAATGTATAGCTCATTCAGCGAATATCATCGAATGTAGCCAAATGATCGCGAACTCATTTAATTTTAGTAAAACTAGCGTATGGCAAAAATGATCAAAAAGACGGAAACCAATCTGAAATAATACCAAGTTTTGTGTCGGTACAAAAAGTAGTGTTTTTTTCGGGTTAGTTGAAACGAACAATTTTTCGTCGCCGTGTGTTTCGCACTGTTCGTGCATAGTTTCCCATCATGGTCAACGGGTCATCACTAAAAATGTTTAACTAAACATGATGCTCGAAACTGTGAACAAGGGCCTCTGATCATCTAGGTTATTAGGTTTTTATGCAAGGAATGGATGACTTTCTTGCAATTTATTTCTTAATGTAGGGTGTGGAAAAGTTGAAACAATTCTGGGTGATCCAATATAACTTTCAAATAGGGAAAGTACTTTTTAAGTTCCGGGATATATGGTTTGTCACCGTTTAACATTCTGAATTGTCAAAAAAAAGAGATTGCAAAGATTTAAAAGTGAACGTTGATAAAGCATCCCTCTTGAGTATATTTATGTTCATCCTTTTAAATAATGGCATAAGAAACATCAATTTATTCCTTAGGGTCTGACGGGATAGCGTGCCTTAACTGTGGGCGCGTCGCAGCGGACCTGCTGCACTGCTCGACAATAGTAGAGTGTAACCCCGATGAGGTAACAAGACGTCTGAAATTCTATTTTATTTACCATTATTAACAACAACAACAAAAGCAACAACAACAAAAACTACTACTTTTACTACTACTACTACTACTACTACTACTACTACTACTACTACTACTACTACTACTACTACTACAACTACTACTACTACTACTACTACTACAACTACTACTACTACTACTACTACTACTACTACTACTACTACTACTACTACTACTACTACTACTACTACTACTACTACTACTCCTACTACAACTACAACCACTACTACTACTACTAATACTACTACTACTACGACGACGACGACGACTTCTACTTCTACTATTACAACATCTACAACTGCTACAACAACAACAACCACAACCAACATCACTGCTTCTAAAACAACAACATCTACAACAACAACAACAACAACTTATTCCACTACTACTACTACTACTACTACTACTACTGCTGCTGCTGCTACTACTACTACTACTACTACTACTACTACTACTACTACTACTACTACTACTACTACTACTACTACTACTACTACTACTACTACTACTACTACTGCTGCTGCTGCTGCTGCTGCTGCTTCTGCTGCTGCTGCTGCTGCTGCTGCTGCTGCTGCTGCTACTACTACTACTACTAAAACTACTACTACTACTACTACTACTACTACTGCTACTACTACTACTACTACTACTACTACTACTACTACTACTCTACTACTACTCCCACTACTACTACTACTACTACTACTACTACTACTACTACTACTACTACTACTACTACTACTACTACTACTACTACTACTGCTACTATTACTACTACTACTACTACTACTACTACTACTACTCCTACTTCTACTACTACTTATACTACTACTACTACTACTACAACAACTACAGGTTCCCATAATGGGGTTACGGGGCTAATACGGGCCCGTTAGCGTACCATCGGCGACACTTTTACCTGTAACGACGGCATGGAGACGGGCGCTAGAACTTGGCGGATGCGTGGCCCAGCGGGCAACACAAGTTTGCCAAGTTTTGTCATATTTTAAATAATATTACATATAAAATAAATGGCAATATACATTGTATGTGTACGCGAAATTAATAATAGTTATAGAACGTTGCTTTAAGTCTCAATTTAAGAACGAGTAAATATATATTACGTTTCATTATGCAATATGTTTAAACATTTATGCTATGTTGGGGTCACCAAAATGTATTTCCGGCCTTTGCGTTAAAAAAATCGGCCAGCTCATTAATTTTCTATGTAGCATAGTTTAATTGTGAATTTAAGTGACACTACAACAAAACAAATTGCTACTCAGTTATATATATATATATATATATATATATATATATATATATATATATATATATATATATATATATATATATATATATATATATATATATATGGGTAAGATTTACCAGTAGACGTTCTTCAGTGCAATATAGCAAACACACAGTGCCGACATAAGTATTTACTAAAATAGACATAGGGATGTGAGCATTGGGAGTGACCTATTCATACAAAGCTATGGCATATTTAAATCCAGAGGGCGAGATTGCGAGAAAGCGATAGAACAATGGCGACAATACGATGACGACAGTGCGACACTACGATGACGACAATGCGATAGTACTATGACGACAATTTGAAAACGCGATAGTACGATGACGACAATGAGACAGTGCGATGACGACAGTGCGACAACACGATGGCGACAGTGAGATAGTACGATTGCGACATTGCGACAATGCGATAGTGCGATAATACGATGATGCAGTGCGAAAATACAATCACGACATTGCGACAATACAATGGCGACAGTGCGATAGCTCGATGGCGACAATGCGAGAGTACGATAACGACAATACGAAAATACGATGACGACAGTGCGACAATACGATGGCGACAATGCGATAGAACGATGGCGACAATGCGATGATACGACGGCGACAGTACGATTTGAATATCGCATTGTCGCCATCGTACTATCGCACTGTCGTCATCGTATTGTCGCATTGTCGTATTGTCGTCATTATACTATCGCGTTCTCACTATCGTACTAACGCATTGTCGCCATCGTATTGTCGCACTGTCGCCATCGTACTGTCGCGTTCTCGCATTCTCGCCCTCTGGATTTAATATGTAACCACGATGGCCCTAACGGTATGTCGTACAGTATAGTGCGTAAAATCTGGTTTAGAATCACAATTTATATGCCTGAAACAGATGTTGAAACCCCGATTTTGTTTAATAAGTAGCAGTCTAAATATACATGGGTTTTCCAAGCTTTAAATAAACATATTAAAATAAATTTCATGTTCGTATCGGTTGAAGTTCTTGTTAATAGTAGAAGCAAAGAACACAATAAAACGCTTATCGGGCTTACTAATTTGAGGCAAGAACAAAAAAATCGCGCTATTATATATAACACATAACATATAACAATTATCCGCCAAGTTCGAGCGCCCGTCTCGGTGCAGGTTTCTCCGATGAAAGTTTCGCACAGTCGTTTCAGAAGCTACCGAGTTCGGATATGAGACAACGAAACATGGCTTGACTTTATATAGCAGTCAGCGTATCACCTGTCCAGACTGAGCGGTTGGGTAAGCTAGCATGGACCAACTCTGGCCGCATATGACATAAGACCCATTTCCGCATGACGCGGGTCATATGACCTCTATAATGCTTATTAAGCTTTGAATGGTATTTGCAAACAGTATTTTGCATGGGCTTATTGTAAATGTGTTGTACGTGTTCAATAGTATTAATGACAGAGGGCATATATAAGATCAATATTACTACGGTGTTCATTTTCTGTCGCAAAATGAAATGTAATACAGATTTTTACTCGGCGTTGTGTACAGTATGACAGCGTTGTCTGTCTGCGATACATTTATACTGGTTCTTTGCTGGCATACTCAACTATTGAACTCAACCATCATCTCGAACAAGAAATGATAAGTACCACGAGCATAACCCTGAAATTGTAACTTATTTAAAAAATAATTCATATTGTTTATATTATTCATATTACTATTAATATCCATATTCATATAATTATTATTATTTTTATGTTTATAATCGTTGTTTTTCTCGTTTATAAACTTTTTTCCGGCTAAAAAAATGGTAAAAAATCCCATAGGAAAAAAATCCCATGGGATAAAAAAAAATCCCATTGAAAAAAAAACATGGAAAAATTCCCATGGGATTTTTAATTTTTTCAAACACGATTAAACGCATTAAATAGCGTAGATTGTTCATCATTTGATAAAATATAATGTTTCTGGAAGTTTCTTGAATAAATCTCTTAAAATAAGAAAAAAATGCCATGAAATTATTTCTCCCATTTCAAAAATGGGATTTTTAAAATACTAAATATGTAGAGATATTATTCGCATAAAACCTTTATACAGTCCCTAAATAACGTATAAATACTTGTCAACGCAAAAAAACACGTTTTTTAAAATGTCCAAAATCCAATGGGATTTTTCTCCCATTTGCAAATTATGGGAGAAAAAAATCAAATGGGAAAATGAAAAAGTCCCATGGAAAATGAAAAAGTCCCATGGGAACCCCAACTTTGCTAATAAATTTAATATTGAAGAAAACGCATTTTAAAGTAAAAAATAACCAATTATTTATCAAAAGTAAGACATCTTATACTTTATCACAAAGAAGCAAATCTGCAAGAAAAAGGGTACTTAAGTTTGCGAAATTTCGGTTTCGCAATGTTTTTCCGGTGGCCGTTTACTACTACTTCTACTACAACTACTTCTCCTACTACTACTACTACTACTACCGCCGCCGCCGCCGCCGCCACCACCACCACCACCACCGCCACCACCGCCGCCACCACCACAACCACCCCCACCTCCACCACCACCAACACCAACAACAACATCACTAGTATTACAACTTATAATAATACTTAACTTTGTTTGACGCTGCAGGCATGCTATGTGGACAGGACATTGACGACACTTGGCGGGTCGCCGCAGTTCTCCGCCGGTTGCAGGAGGATCTCAGTAAGTAAAACTAATTCAGAATATTCATTGACTCTCGGCCAATAAACAATGGCTTCACCGCTGTTGCCTACGAATTTAACCGCGAAATAAGTGCTTTATAAATACATATAAGAACGGCAAAATGTCGCACGGTGGCTTATAAAAAAACAAAAACAATATGTGACAATTTGTGTATTTGATCTTACTAATATTTTGCCAAATTATAATGAGTAGGTTCGTACATCGGCTTACTTGTTATTTGTGAAATTACAAGGAGTACGTACGTTCTTTGACTATCTCGTTATTTGTGTCAATTATAAAGGGTACGTACATACAGTGGCCACTTCGTTATTTGTGCCAATTGTAAAGAGTAGGTACGTGCATTTGTTACCTAATTATTTTTGCCAATGGTTGGTTATTTTAATAAATAACTAAAAAACACAACCGTAACCGTAAGATGTCTTAAATAACAATACAAACAATTGACAGATAAAATAAACAAAAGATTCAACAAAAGATTCAAATAAGTTACCTGCAGGAATATAAAATGTCCTACACAAATAATATAATGTTTCAATCAAAGATTGAATGGCTGTCTGAAGCAGCCTTCAGCAAACAACTGAATAAAGGAGGGAAAGTGTATGATTGGTTGTTACGTGCACGTGCTAAATTAGGTTAAATTCAACTATATGTTAACTATAAAATAATTAAGACTACAGACATTATATCAGAGCTACCTAAAACTACTCGACATGAATAACAAATAATTTACTAACGATAAATATGAATTTATACCCTGTGACATATTCCCCCTGCTTTAGAAATGTCGTCCCGACATTAATTTATATATGTTCTATAAATTTATAGAACTCGCGGTGATAAAACATATACGTTCATCAAGTTACTACTTCCAAAGTTTGCAATAACACAAACACATGGTATCAATCATAAGTTTTATTATAAAACATTCAAGTACAATAACTTGCACATTTTTTTTCGTAATAACACAAACAAATGGTACGTATCTATCATAAATTTTATTATACAAACATTTAAGTACAATATATGGCAATTTTTATAAAGACACATATTAACATCATTTTTTAAAATAACTCTATAACTTATGCCACACTTCGGTCTATAAGCAAACACTTCACATTATCATATCACTGTTAGTCTTTACCGTTCATATATAACACGAACCCGCAACGTAGAAGTTCGGCGCTTTACGTTGGCGGTTCGAGCGACGTACACTACCGTCGTCATAGTTGTCACGTGATTGTGTCCGTCGTTGCGGTATAACGTATCTCGGAGCGTTTTGCTCTTTATTTTGATGTTGCTCCGTTATTCCCAATGGCAGCAACAAGTTTCTGTGGACACGACGTATACGTTTGGAGTGAGGTTGATCCTTCTTGACGTCATACACGGGAATTTCAGTATTTGGCTGGTCAATTACCACATATGGCACATCTTCCCACTTGTCAGCGATTTTCTGTTTCCCGCGTTGAGTCACATTTCTTACTAAAATCAAATCACCTGGAATGATTTTAGTGGCTCTAGCTTTAGTGTTATATACCCTCTTACTTTTCTCTGCATTTTGAAATGCGTTCTCTTTCGCACGACTATACGCAGTCGCCAATCTGTCGCGAAGTTTGCGGCTGTACTCATTCTGGAACACCGTCCCATTATCGTTCGATGGTAAATCAAGTAGTGCGTCGATCGCTAACCTTGGGTGACGTCCGAACATTAAGTAGTACGGCGAATAACCAGTACTTGTATGAATTGTGCTGTTGTACGCATGAACCATCGGTGCAACATACGACTTCCAGTCGGATTTCTTGTCCTCCGCGAGTGTGGACAACATGTGCAGCAGTGTCTGGTTAAATCTCTCTGTCATCCCATTACCCATAGGGTGATATGGAGTTGTTCTAGATTGTTCAATTCCAGCTAACTTGCACAGTTCGCTTATAAGGCCAGACATAAAATTGGTACCTTGATCACTGTGTTAACGCGCCGGAAAGCCGTAATGCACAAAAAACTTCTCAAACAAAACTTTCGCTGTTGTTCTCGCTGTCTGATTTGTCGTTGGGAACGCCTGCGCATATCGCGTAAAATGATCGGTGATAACTAAAATATGCTCGTATCCACCTTTTGATTTTTCTAAACTCAAGAAGTCTATGCAAACAAGCTCCATTGGTGATGAGGTTGTAATGTTCACAAGAGAACTAATTTCGGCTGGAGTTTTGCTTCGTATGCATCGGGCGCAATTACTGATCTTGTCTTTTACAAAGCTTTCCATGCCAGGCCAAAATAATCTTTGTTTGAATAATGATAGTGTCCGATCACGTCCTTAGTGGCCGAGGTCATCATGCAGGCTTGAAAACACTATCTCCCGTAATGCTTCTGGCAAAACTAATTGGCTGTACTCCTGCTCACATATCTTAGTTCTTCGGTATAAAACCCCATCCTTCAACTCAAGACTGGACCAGTGTCTGCTATATTTCAAAACACCGGTACATGAGTCTGAGGAAGATGATACAGAAGGTCTTGTGCCAACTTGTACTTTATGAATAACCTTGGAAATTACTGGGTCGGCCAGCTGTGACTTTCTCCAATTGTGAGAACTCAGGGCGTATGTTTGCAAGACATCTTCTGGAACTTGATCACAAGCCTCAGGTTTGTCTTTTACAGGTGCGGATGTACTGAAACTGTAGGGCGCTTGTTCAATCCCTGCTGTTACGGCAGTGGTTATAGCAGCTATTGTTTCTGGTTGCACTACCACCCTGCTTAACCCATCTGCGTCGGCGTTGTTTTTACCTGCCCGATAACGTGTCGTAAAGGTGTAGTTTGATAACGCAGCAAGCCATCGTTGCCCTGTCGCGTCCAACTTAGCACTCGTTAGCACGTAGGTAAGTGGGTTATTGTCCGTTATAACTTCAACTTCCGCGCCGTAAAGATAGTCGTGAAACTTTTCCGTCATTGACCATTTCAACGCTAAAAATTCCAACTTGTGCGCAGGATAATGCTTCTCTGACGGTTTAAGTGAACGGCTTGCATAGGCTATGACCTTTTCGTGGCCGTCTTGGCGTTGATAAAGTACAGCACCCAATCCCTTTGAGGAGGCATCTGTGTGCAGAATAAACGGCAATGTATAGTCTGCATAGCCTAAAATAGGTGGATTGGTAAGCTGTTTCTTTAACTCCTCAAAAGCAGTCTGTTGGTCGGATCCCCATTGAAATGGAACTGGTTTTATTGCTTTGTTGTTTCTTTGTGTTGTACGTTTAGTCGGATGGCCTATCAGCAGGTTATTTAATGGCCTTGCAATGGAAGCGAACCCCTTGATGAATCGCCGATAATAGCCAACGAAGCCGAGAAATTGGCGTACTTGTTTCACAGACTTTGGGGTTGGCTAATTTTTTACTGCTTCTATTTTGACCGGATCTGCTTCTATGCCATCTGCTGATACAACATGGCCAAGGTAAGTGGTTCTTGTCTTGAAGAATTCACATTTTGATGGTTTGATCTTGAGGTTATATTCAGCCAAACGACAGAACACTTGGTCTAGTCTTGCAATCTTGGTATTGACATCTTTGAAAAAATAATGATGTCATCCAAATAAATGAGGCAATCTCTAAGATTTAAATCGCCCATACAGCGTTCCATCAATCTTTGAAAGGTTGCGGGGGCGTTGCAAAGTCCGAATGGAAGGCGGTTACATTGATAAAACCCTAGTCCACCCACTTGAAACGCTGTCTTTTCCTTGTCCTCTTCTTCTAACTCCACCTGTCAGTATCCACATTTCAAGTCCAACTTTGAAAAGTACCGTGATCCTGCTAACAGATGAAGTGTGTCCTCAATTTTTGGTATTGCATAACTATCTTTCTTGGTGTTTGCATTTAGTTTTCTATAATCTATACAAAATCGTATGGTTCCATCTTTTTTCATGACGATTACACAATTCGATGACCATGGACTTTGAGATTCTTGTATAGCTTCCATTTCTAACATTTCTTTGAGATGTTCTCGGACTTCATTGAAAAGAGCTGGGGGAACTCGTCGAAAAGGCTCTTTAAAAGGTTCTGAATTTGTCAGTTTGATGGAGTGCTTAACTGCGGTTGTGTGTCCGATGTCAAATTTTGATTTTGGAAACACTGTATCCCATTTTCTAAACAACTTGTATACCTCTTGCTTTTGTTCCGGACTTAAATCAGTTCCGTCGAGATCAACATCATATTCATTTTTCATGTCCTCTAGTTTTGTTTTGTTTTCTGTTTCAGTATTGACAGTTGATATGGTTGCGCTTGATGGTTGCAGTATTGGAGCTTCACGCAGAACTTTCACTTCCTGTAATTCACACAGTTCTTGTTTTGCTCTTATCTTTACAGGTCTTGCAGATATGTTGCACAATCTCACAGGTACCCTCGCAGTTCTTCCACGAGTATTTATGGAGACAACTCTTGGACATACCAATGCCCCATGACTGTCACTTTGGCATTGTTCAGTTACTGCTGCTTCAGTGTTTTGACGTTTCCGCAGGAAATCTACCACGGTCCTGGTTTCATTTGGATGTAACGTAATATCTTTGGTTGCAAGCACTTTTCCAACGTTTGATTCTATTGCCAGAAAAGCTGCTTTCCATTTATCGTCCGGGCATTCATCACTGTACAAGTCTTTCATATATCTGATTATATTTGTGCCAATTATGACATGAGCACTACCATGACTTTCGATAACAGGCGCAACGAGAAGAATTGTCTCTTTGTTCATGTCCAAAATGTTACTTCCAATTGTTGCCTGAATATATCCAGAATATGGAATACGGGTGCCATTAGCTGCTTTCAATTCAAGATAAAATTTATGTAGTGAAATCAGTTCTGGTTTTGGCGTCATTCTGTTGTAAAACGTTTCAGTTACCACACTGACTTGTGACCCGCTGTCAATAAGCGCGGTTGTCTCTTTTCCGTTAATGGTAATAGTAGATAGGTTAGCATCGCCTACCATTCTACTAAACATGTTTTACACTGGTTTCTGTTTGGGGATAGTGGTATCTTCACAGCCCTCATTGACCCCATCAATTAGAGCTGATTCCCGTTTAAATGATGTTGAGAGTTGCTGTCTCTATGATAAACATCTTGCGGAAAAGGTCGTCTTCCTCTATATGGTCCTCTGTTTCCGGAGTAACCTCTGCCTCGTGAAAACGTTCTCCTATTTCCGGATTGTGGTCTATTATCATATCTCTTGTAATCTCTTGTCACATTTTCACTTCTATTGTCCTTCCTTGCTACTTTCTCCTGTGTTAATACATCTAGTTGTTTTTGCATACTTTGTAATTTCTCTGTTAGTTCATTCAATATTCTAAATTGTTTATCTAGTTGCATTGTATTGATCTGTTTGGTATGTTCTTTTCTCTCTTGTGATACTGTCATTGCATGTTCTTCTCTTCTCACTCGTTTCCGTAACTCTTCAAATGTGAAAGAGTTTTCAAAGAACACTCTAGTGGCATTCTTTAATTCAGAGTTTCTCAAGTATTTCCAATACTTTGTTCTCAGTATTGCATCCTTCTTGTTTTCTTGTATTTCGCCCTTTTCTAAAGCTCTTTGAATCATTTCTTCAATTCGTATACCCCATGATGTTATGTCTTCGTCTTCATTTTGTCTGGCTTGATAAAATTCTTCCATTATACTTTGTCCGCTTTTTACATCACCGAAATTACTTTCCATCGTTGACAAAATGTTTTCTAAGGTTGCTGTGGCTTTCAATGTTGATAAAACTTTTCTTGGTTCTCCAGATATGGCATTTCTTACGCACTGTTTCAGTATGTCTTTCTGGTAAATTTCTGACCGAATCATACTTTCGATTTCTATTTTCCATCCTCTAAATTGAGTTGGGTCCGAAAATTTAGGAACACTCGGTTTCAACATTAATGGTGGATTAGGAAGCACTCTTCGTTCCGCATTTCTTTTATGTTTGTGTCGGTGATGTATATCTTCATGTTCCAATGCCTCGTCTAATGACGTAATTGTGCTCCGTGTCTCCATAATATCTTCTTGCAATTCTTGTTTTGTTCGTTTCAATTTCCTTATTCTTTCTTCTTTCTGTTTACGACGGGTTTCTCTCAATAAGTCTTGTTCCTTGAATCTTTTTGCTTTCTCTTTCAGATGAAGTTCCTCTTTTAATTTCATCTGTTGAAGCTTCATTGCTTTTATTTCAGCTTTTAGTGCTTTTTCATCATCATCTTCATCACTTGTAATTTCATCAATGTCACTTTTGTGGTCATGTTCACATTCGTGACATTCAGATGGTGTAAGTGTTTCAGTACTGCACCGCACCCCCTCTTTAAAAATTCTGTCCTCAGAATCAGCATGTATCTGGAATGTTTCCTCCATCTTCTTAGTCAACCAACTAAGTTCCTCATCTATTGAATCCATGTCACTTTCATAGTCGTTGCCATGGTAATCATCAGTCTTTAATCCAACAGTTAATCCAACAGCACCATCAACATCATTATCATGGTCAAGTTCAGTCCTCCTTTCATATTCCATTTCTTTACAGTTGTGCTGTAATCTTTCTCCAACAGTTTCTCTTCTTAATTGTTTATGCTTAACATCATTTGCATCATTCACATCGCCATGTTGGGCTTTTTTGTTTTCTATTCTCATCTTTATCAATTCATCTCTTTGTCGCTGAATTTCACGAATCTTTGAGTCTCGTTCCTTTATTTTATTCAGCATTTCAATGTCCTTTTGACTTTTCAACTCTTGTTCCTTTAATGTTTGTTGTTCTTTATGTTTCTCCCTTCTTTGTCTCCTTAATTGTCTATCAGAATCCATTTTCAAATAGTTATATTCACACTCACACTAATTTCACACTAAGCACTAAGTTATTATATTGATCCGAACCATATGCAGATATCAAAGTCTTCTCTTTAATTCACTTCTCTTCACAATATTCTTTGCACTTTACAACACAAAACAATTCATTCAAAACTAGTATGTAATTAGTATTTGTTCAACTTCACTCACTCTAGATTCAATTTCATAATGTCAATCAGTAATATTAATCACTTGTCGTTAATATTACTTTAAATGCAACAATTCACAATTAAAACTATTCTCCCAGTGGCTATTTCACTTCAGTCGTACGCACTTTTCTTTAATAACACTTTGTACAACACACACTTCAATTTCATCAACCTTCAAATTCACAATTCATAACAGTTGCCTTTCTTTTCAACTAAAAAATGTACAATATACATCTAATACAACACTAAATCACTAATTTCAATAGTGACCAATACAATTCAATTTTAACACCTATGTATAATAGTAACCCTACATGTCATATAACACAATACAATAACACAAAATTGTACACATTCATTCAATTATTGAATACCAAAAATAGGTATTATTATTAAATGTTCAACTATTTATTTCTCTTTATTAGCTCTCTATTTAATAATCACTTAATCTATAAACAATTACTGTAAATTAGATTAAACTAAAGTCAAAATAAATGTTCAAGTTTTATCAAACTCAACAAAAATCTAAATAAATGTCTACAAACAATTAAAATAAATTCAGTGAAATTAATTCACAAATTATGATTTAATTGATGAATTAATCTTATTTAATTATAATAATAACACCTATAGATGCGTATTTATGAAACAATTGAACAAAACAAATTGATTAAACTATTTACAAATACACTCTCACACACGTACAACTATTTACAAATGCACTCTTACACACGTACAACCATACATATTCAATCACACAATCATTGAATACTATGTACCATACAACTGAATCGCTATCTGTACAGATTCGATACCCTATTTCCGGTCCGAAAATTACACTGGTCACTTTTACGTAGTGTCAAGTGTAACCCGCAACGCAATTACTATTTTTCCTACCAACGAATATTGTATATACGCAATCAATTATTGCGCGACTTCTTTTCCTGTTATCAAATAAATCGATTATTTAAAAGCACTGTTCACAAACCGAATGTGTACGCTTTTAAATTGCTACATCGATTTATTTTTTCTTCGCTCGAATACGCGGTAAATCGACGCGATTATTTTACCTTGCAAGGCTTAAACGCAAACCAGTATTTCCCAATGAAATTAGATGATCAGTCTAATTTCAGTCAGAAATAACTCGATTTTAACGATTTCCTATTTATAAAAGTACTATGAGTGAGCGTTGTTTCAAATTTTTGTAAGTTTGAACAACTAAGGACAATTTTGATTTTATATGGGTTGAAACTTTTTCGGCGTAAGCTGCATAAGCCAGCTTTTCACCTTAGCCTGACCTTTGTAAGTGTCCAATAAAATTCCAATAAAATTTCCCGCGGCTAGGTACGAATGAATACACTTCATTTATTCCATTGGCTGATTTAAGTATACCACCAGAACATTGGAAACATATCCGCGTCTTTGTAACACTGTTTTACTGCATGAAACAATTTTATCTCGAATGAAAAGGCTTAATAGATAGAACAGTTTTACACTCAATTCTCGACATCAATACAGTTTGTGCGTACACCTTTTATTTTCAGAGTATTACCAGCGCAAGAGCGTTTATACTTAAAAGGCTATGTTCTCATATTTAGTACTTACTTCCTTATTCCTGTCAACATGTTAACATGTAAAAGTATAAAGAGCAATGGAAGCGAGGCCTCACTTTAAAGCATTGCATTTCAACCCGCGAGGTATATCGGGTCAATTCGCGGACATTCAGAGTTTATATACAGGTCATCACCGGAGTTGGCGGCCAGTAAAATAATCGTTATATAATAAAGACGCTATCCGTGAACTAGGTGACCTGGAATTTTCTTTAGACCAGAAATATGTTAAATGAAGATATTCAGCAATATAATTATGGTATGTAAATAATAGATTCTTAATGTGTTTTCAACAATACAATGATAAATATTATTGTTGATAAATTTAACAATAATTATTCGTCCATATTGCCTAATGTACTAAAGTGATATTATGAGCATGTAACAGTTTATAGGTGTCTATCGCAACCGTTGATTATTTTTGATGTTTCTACTTCATATACACTTATATTAATTAATGCAGCATCATCATACTAAAACAATATACCAGAAAGAGAAAAATAATGCATTTGAATATCAACCATACTTTCGTTTGACAACTGATCATGCGTTTACGAGTTGAACATAAATTTAGTTTAAGTGCAGATTTGTTCATACGACACAAAGACATGAAATTGTTTTACGGATCATTTCAGCTTACAGGACTGGGTGGGTCACGTAAGAATATCGAATATAAAATATATTTTTATAAACAACTGGTAGCAAGGTGAGTTGCAGATAATTAATCAGTAACCACATTTTAACTAACTATTTTGACCTGTTAATTCTTTTCAGCTCAATTCAACAGTGCAAAATGCCCATAATATCACTTTAAGCATTAGCACGATGATAATTGATACTGTTAATAATCGAATCAAATAGCAATGCCCGACAAACCACTAAAACAGGTTTGTTCGAAGAACGCGCCTATAAATACGGATACTTCTCGTGTGGCCGGTTGACTCATATGTTTAAATTTCACTTCCATTCTTCTTTTGGTTTTCTGTTTTGTATCTATAGGTTTATGACCAGCAATATGTTATAATGTAAAATAAGCCGCGAAAACTCCCCGTAACATCCCGTACTGCGTGTGATGCAGCTAAGAACTGCACAGAAAAAGACATTCGCTATCCTTGATCTCATTCATTAAACTATTTACGCCGTATATCTTTTTTAAAGATATTTCTTGTTTATAATTGGGCAGCAAATTTATTGATTGTCTTGATCCCAAATTATGACCTTTAAACTAGCACCTAAGCTATCTACGTGCCTACCTGTCTGTATTGTACTACTTAATGTACTTCTATTGTTATTGAAACCGGATTAGTGACAGTGAAAACACAGTTTACACAAATGCAGGGGCGTATGTTTAACGGGACAACCTATGGTTAGTGCATTGAAACAAAAAAATCTTTAACCTAGGTTGGACAAAAATTTAAATTAACATTAATTAAAAAATTAATGATATAAAGTGAACAATAGTATATATCAAATATTATCAAATAAATAAACTAACTAATCAATAATAAAATGTACAGCTCACCACACCGCCATGCCTCATGAGAAATAATCACTATTGTCAGTGTTTATACACGAAGTCACACACAGTTTATACACTTCCAGCGACGAATGGTCCTTGGTCCTGATGATGTGACGTAACGGTCTTGAAGAGGGCCCTTAGCATGCTTGAACGTTAACCCGGGTATTAAACGACGTCTTATGTGGCCATCAAGTGTAGATCCTCGTAAAAGGATTGCGCACACGGATTGTCCAAATTATATTATTTGATCGATCAGTGAAGAACGTTGGGCGCCATTGTTGCCGGCCTAGCTACGCGCAATTTGCGTACTTTGGGTTCGACGACAAACTATCGAATCAATCGAGGTTTAAAGTTTTAATAGATCGATAAAGGTATCTGAAATAGGAACAATTAATGCATGCAATTAGGTATATAATCAAGATAATATATGTATGCATTCAAATGAAATACACATTAATAATGATTAGCGTTGCATGGCGGTGTGAATATTACTCGCAATAAGTTATTTTAATAAATAACTAATAAACACAACCGTAACCGTCAGATGTCTTAAATAACAATACAAACAATTGACAGATAAAATAAACAAAAGATTCAAATAAGTTACCTGCAGGAATATAAAATGTCCTACACAAATAATATAATGTTTCAATCAAAGATTGAATGGCTGTCTGAAGCAACCTTCAGCAAACAACTGAATAAAGGAGGGAAAGTGTATGATTGGTTGTTACGTGCACGTGCTAAATTAGGTTAAATTCAACTATATGTTAACTATAAAATAATTAAGACTACAGACATTATATCACAGCTACCTAAAACTACTCGCCATGAATTACAAATAACTTACTAACGATAAATATGAATTTATACCCTGTGACATTGGGAATATATATGTTCATTGGTCGCCTAGTTATTTATGTCCATTGTACAAAGCAGGTATGTGCGTTGGTCACCGCGTTATTGAGCCAATTATATGGAGTATGCCACTAAAATTTTGTAGACACAAGCATGTCTAAAGGCTTGAAACTTGTCAACGTGCAATATTCTCAATTAAAAAAGAACAGTGCAATTTTACCAACGTGTACACGGTAGTTTTCCTCTTTCCATAATGATGTTTGGCAAACATAAATACCCACAAAGTTTGTAACACTTCCGCACTACACATTAATTTCATAAATAAATTGTATTTATCTTATATAACTCAACACTTTTAATATTTTATTTGTTTGTCTTATAATAATCTTAATTATTGTTTTTTTCTTAAAATACATATATTATATCTTTATAGGTTTTTTTCAAATACATGTAAACAATAATCAAGTTAATTATGTTCGGCAGACGTGTGCCAACCAAAACCTTACAACCGGTGACGCAGTGTGTTCTCAGTGCTGTTATTCGGACATGTGCAACATGCGAGGGTGTGGCTCGGATTTTTACGGTATGCAAAACAACATCATGAACTTACAAATGAAGAATATAATAGAGATACAAAATCCGCACTCTACCGTCATTTCTGTTTCTTATACGAGCGGATTGTTGCGCTTTCTATAAATAAGTCGTGTTCTGAGAAAACTGGGCATAATGCATGTGCTTAAAGTGTCGTCCCTGATTTGCCTGTGCAGTCCACACAGGCTAATCAGTGTCACGTAATCGTTCATAGTTCATGGACGACACATAGTTATAACAATGTTCATTTCTCTTAAATTACTGGTATGTAGCTTATCATTCAATATCTCGTCATGCGCGTATTGCCATGATGACGAGATTTGCATTAACTACCATTTTCCCGTGTCACGCATGGGACAAGTCCGTCCCTCTCTATTTATGTTAATTTCTCTGCATAATGTGGGATAAAATATTCAACAACACATATATCAGTTTCTAATCCAGTTTATTGTCTGACATAACTAATATTTTCAGTTGTACAAATACGTTGTGATTGCTACATGATTGTGTCTTTTTCCATCTGTTCACCTCTAAATCTAAATGCTAACTGACTTCGTTACCACACCAAACATCTCGTTCTATTGAACTACACATAAATATACAACAGTAAAATTTCTATAACATTTTTGATTGGTCGATTCTATGCGCGCTTATTGCTGGTTGAATTACAACCTAGAACTGGAGTAGTCACTATTCAAGTATGTACACGCTAATCAGCATTGTGATACAAGTAAATAATGCAAATACAGCCCAAGCCTTGTGTCAACAGCATCGTTCCCTTTTTGTTGTTAAACATACACCAGATCTAAATATTTAATCTTTTGACTGTCATGTATACTCGCCATTGATAAATTGTCAATATTTCTTACATAAAGAAAACCCAAATATTTCACCTAATTTCCTATCATTATGTGACATCAGGGACGACACTTTCAGCTTTTATGACATTTTCGTTAAAATGAAGTCTCTTCTTAGCAAAAATCCAATTTAGGCGGAAAGTTTCGTCCCTGATTAGCCTGTGCGAACTGCACAGGCTAATCTGGGACGACACTTTACGCATATGCATTATGCCCAGTTTACTCAGAACACTACACAAATATATGAGCATTTTGTAAAAAAGATGTGTAACGTAACTGCTTTCTTCCACCGTTAGCCCAGAAGCGACATCCAGGCAGACCGATAGACAATTCGCTTTTGTCGACCTTTTTTGGTGTTTCATATTATCATAAATCGTTTTCTTTTTCCGTGTTTAGCTTTTCTTCTTTCAGCCGTGTTGTTGGTCCACATGTGTGTATATTGGCTCGTGGTTTGCCTGTTTAGTTGTTCTTCTCATCAGTGTGATTGGCCGTGAAAGATTAGTCTAGCTGAATTTCTTTGTAATTAATAGTGAATTGGATATTCAATTGTTTCCGTGCCTCAGTTAACAGGGAAATTCAACAGTAACAGTAACATAACAATATGCGATCTTCGCTGTTCAAATGAACCGTTATCCACTACAGTGATCATTGCTTCCAACTAAGACTTCATTCGAAGTGTATTTAAACGTAAATAGTTATAGCTTTGGCCATAAGTTTTCTCATCAATATTTTACAATGTATGGACATCTTAAAAATCTAAAAATTAATACAAAAACGAATAACTGATGATATACCTAATATATTTTCTAATGACTGTCCAGGTGACCCAAGATCAGTGCTAAAATGCTACGGATGCGGAGACATAGCCGTGGGAGACAAATGTCCTGACATTGCTCAGTGTGACAAAACATTGGAGGTGCGTGCTCTCTTTACCCTTTCAGTGCGGGAACCGGATTTTGAAGGCCTTTGCAAACAGTTTGGATCCAGATGAGACGCCACAGAACGTGGCGTCTCATCAGGATCCAAACTGTTTGCTATTCTGATAGTGTTCTTTGAAAAAAATCGAAGAAAATGCTAATTTTAGAAATTCAGCAGAAGACATTTTAGCAGACGACAAATTTCCCAGCATGCAAAGGGTTAAGAAAACCGCCGTCTGAAAAGATGCAACTGATAGCACATGTATCAAAACATAATGTTGTCATTTTATAAACCTCATTTGCAATCTTTGCTGGATAATAAAATATCGTTTGTATCTGTTTGAAACCTTTCATTACAAAATATTAGTCAAACAATTAGCAGATGCTTATTTAGCCGAAAATGCCGAGGAAGCGTTTCTAAATGAACATGACCACATGCTTTATTTTCAGATATTGTGAGAAATATAAGAAGCCAATAGGAAATTAGTTTCGCAATTACATTTTAATAGACTGCGTTTATAGAAGTACATGCACAATTGAAATTTAAATACTCTGCGTGAATAGAGAAGTACGTTGTTTGCAATTTCAGTCTTCCGCAAACCAATCTTAATCCATTTAAGCCCAGCGTCTAGAAAAAAGGCCTTGGCAAACAGCGTAGACCCAGATGAGACGCCGCATGATGCGGTGTCTCATCAGGGTCTGCGCTGTTTGCTTAAAGGAATTTCTGTAAGAAATATTCTAAATATAGAAATAAGTTTACTAGAAATCCCTAATTTTGGAAATACATTGATCCAATTTAAAAGGATGGGAGAGTCCACTAGGCATACATGGGTAAGTGGTTTTCCTTAATTAATATTCGTAAATATTATATTACGCACAGAGTTGAGTTTTTGGTGGGAAAGAGGGGTTGTGATACATTTTTTAACCAAACGCTGAATAAGGCAAGCCTTGTACTTTTAGCCGAATTCAAAAACGCGACGACGAATGAGAACATTATCACGTGTGTCACCTATTTCGACCACAACATTTAACGATTTTCGTTGTATGGGAGTCGTTAAAACGTTAACCATTTAGAACTGTGTGAATCTTTATCTTTAAGTTTAATAAATGTGGTTTACAGACCCAAACACAAAGTAACGTTTGTAGCTTTTTCATGTTTTCCATTAAATGTAAAAACTAACAGAACTCTAATAGTTTGAATAATATTAAATAATAACATTTTAAGAAAAAAGGTAAATACTTTCTTCATCGTCACCGTTTTAAGCAATGTCTTACACAACTACAGCGCAATTTAAGCAACGTACACAACGCTTTATTTAAAAAACTCTTTTTCATATAAATACTGTCTAAAAATGCGTTTCAAGCGCGTATTATTTGTTATATATATCATCCATAGAGGAAACAATATTTTAAATAGTTTGTATGATTTGTGAATGAGCTTTGCTGGTTAGAACAACATAGCTTAATTTTATAATATTTGAGATTTTCATTCAATTCTGTTAGTTGTGGATCTGTTTTTCCAACATGTGCTTCCATGAGATGTTATACTAATACGGGCTTCTGGTACTTAGATTTCAGAAATTATGTTTCAGTCGTGTGTGATCAAGCATGGCGCGACTGGAAAAGCGCTCGGATGCATAAAGTCAGCGGTTGGTGTCAATAGTTACTATTTTGCATAGCTTAAACTTTAGATGCCTTCTTAGTGATACAGGGGATGAGGTCAAAATTGCGTTTCGTAAAACGTTAATCTCAGAACATAGGGTTTCATAAAATGTCAACATGTCCCTCGTTTCCATCACGATTCTCAATACTTCACATTGTATGTGAACTCATGTTATGTTACTTATGAATCATTCTTGTAGTTTTTTTTAAACCATTTATGCCTAGCGTCTAGAAAAAAGGCATTGCCAAACAGCGTGGACCCAGATGAGACGCCTTATGATGCGGCGTCTATTCAGGGTCTTCGCTGTTTGCTTAAAGAAATTTATGTAAAAAGTATTATAAATATAGAAAAAAATATACTAGACATCCCTTATTTTGGAAATAAATTGATCAAATTTAAAAGGATGGGAGAGTCCACTAGTCATTAATGGGTTTAAATCTTTAATGCTAAACCTTTCTGTTTCTAGATTTACGTAGTTCACCCCCTACCCCTACTTCCTATTTCATTGAATCCTTATTCTAAATATATAACATTGTACGTAAATTCATGAGATGTGAATTTATACTTGTTCTTGTAGTTTTTCAAAATCTTCAATGGGTAACCCTTCTGTTCTTAGATTCACGTATTTCGCCCCTTCCCCTACTTTTCACTTCAGTGGACATTTCAAATTAAATGTCTGTGTGAAAAGTAATGTTTGGTACATGAAGCAAGTTTAATAAGAAGCAGCTTGACTAAAATCATTATATTTGTACCTTCAAGTTAAATCAACATTAATTTCATAACTATGCACTTATTGGGTTTCAGAGAGCAACAATAATAAAGGCTATTCAATAACCATCAGCATCAACCTTAAGTTCCGTATTTCATGTATTGTATTTAAACATTGCGTAGATTTCTTGTGGCTGACTATTTATACAGTTCAAAACATTGTTTTAATAACATACTCTTTTTCTCACAGACGTGTCGGTTTTTGTACGATCACGTCTATTCTCACCAGCCGCCAGAAACTTGGGATGTGAAATGCTGCGACACAAACCTCTGCAATTGGGACACGTGGAACCTCAATAGAACCGTCATACATCCGGGTATGTTTTAATTAACAAATGTAAAACTTCAGAAGAGAGGCATAGCATAATACTCCAGCTTTTTCTCAATTCTTTCAAATTGTCCTTTGCAGTTTAAATGTTTAACATATCATGTCAAAAGCATTATGGATCTTTTTATTATATTTTATAACGTGTTTACAAATAACTTAATAAATAGTGTTTAAACTTATTATAAAGAACTTGGCTCTTTATTCTATTCTAGTCCATGGAGGTTGGTCGACATGGTCGCCCTGGTCAAACTGTGACGTCACGTGTGCTAGCGGACACGTGACTCGGAAGCGCACGTGCTCGAATCCCGCGCCTGAGAACGGAGGCAACAACTGCCCAGGGGTAGCATTTGAAACGCAGAACTGCACACGACCTGAATGTCCAAGTATGTAAGCGATACAATTCAGGAATCTATTATTTTAATGAAAGAACCACTAACGCTGTTTGGCCCTCTGATTTACACATTTTTCCACAGCTCTTATATATATTTTTAACGTAGTTATTTAGGCGAACAAAAAAACACAACTAATGTGACATGCCATTCACATATAAAGCATCATTTAAACTAGAATAGAAATTACGTGTCACCAACGCTTATAGGAATTCTTCGGCCAAAAAAATAATCTGGGATTATCAGGCTTTTCTTTCATATTTTTACTATATTGCGTATAGGTCGTTTAGTCTTATCCATGTTAAGCTAACAAATCACGTAGCGGTTATGCATAGTAACATTTAAAAAGAACATACAACAGGATTTCGTATTTCGTGTCAAAAAAGGCTTTTTTTCCATTAACATCACGTAACATTTCTGATAGGTACGTGGTCTAAACATATTTTGTGAGTTGCCAAATTTAATAAGACACAGAAATTATATGCAGAAATTTTCCAAACCAATTAGCAAGTATTTCTTTTTACTTAATTCAGTTCATTTTAAGTAAATTTAGTGAAAATAAAGACCATTAGCAAAATGTTTTCAAACCTAATGGTCATTTTAGTTAATTTTGCAAAACTGATCAAAAACTTAACCAGGATTCGAAAACAGTGTCGGCACAAAAAATAAGGGGAGTAATTGGTAATAGATAAATTATTGCTTTATGTATGAGCTTTGGGATTATACACAGGGGGGGGGGGGGGGGGGAGGAGCATTCCTTAACTGGAGTAGCGGATATGTTAACCCTGTAAGCCACTTTATACATTCATTTAAACACAGTCACAATATAAATATACAGTGGCTAACCGGGTGAGAATATCTCGTCGAAAAACACGTAAACGACGCCATCTTGGAAGTAAGTTCCAACTAACCTCACTTAAACCAGTTAGTTCCAATTTATGCATGCTCCCTAATAAAAATGATCTTATTGTATACGATTAATACACTGTCAAGCTTGTGTAAGATTTAAAAACTGCCATGCTTGTATATGATTGAAACACTGCCATGCTTGTGTAAGATTGAAACACTACCATGCTTGTTTAAGATTGAAACACTGCCATTCTTGTGTAATATAGAAGCATTGCCATGCTTGTATAAGACTGAAACACAGTCATGCTTGTTTAAGATTGAAACACTGCCATTTATGTGTAATTTAGAAGCATTGGCATGCTTGTGTAAGATTGAAACACGGTCATGCTTGTATAAGATTGAAATACTGTCATGCTTGTGTAATATTGAATCACTTCCATGCTTGTTTAAGATTGAAACACTGCCATGTTTGTGTAATATAGAAACATTGCCGTGCATGCATACGATAGAAACATTGCCATGCTTGTGTACGGTTGAAACAATGCCATACTCGTGTAAGATTGAAACACTGCCATGCTTGTGTAAGATTGAAACACTGCCATTCTTGTGTAATATAGGAACATTGCCATGCTTGTTTACGATTGAAACACTGCCATGCTTGTGTAAGATTGAAACACTGCCATTCTTGTGTAAGATTGAAACAATGCCATGCTTGTTAAAGATTGAAAAACTGCCATGCGTGTGTAAGTTTGAAACACTGCCATGCTTGTATAGCATCGAAACGCTCTACTGATTGAATAATATTGAAACACTGCCATTCTTATGTAATACTGAAGCACCAGTTTAGCTATTAATCACAGTTGATGGTGGCTGGGACATTTGGACGTCATGGTCTCACTGTAGTGTCACCTGTGGACATGGTAACATGACCAGAACTCGCGCATGCGCAAAGCCGCCTCCGTCGCACGGTGGCAATAATTGCACAGGACAACACGTGGAAACCAACACATGCACCGAGCCCGCGTGTCCAAGTATGAATCATTTGACAAATAAGTCGCGTTCTGAGAAAACTGGGCATAATGCATGTGCGTAAAGTGTCGTCCCAGATTAGCCTTACAGTCCGCACAGGCTTATCAGGGACGACACTTTCCGCTTTAATGATATTTTTCGTTTTAATGGAGTCTCTTTTTGCCAAAACTCTAGTTTAAGCGGAAAGTGTGAAAGTGTGCGGTCTGCACAGGCTAATCTGGGACGACACTTTACGCACATGCATGATGCCCAGTTTTCTCAGAACAATTTACAAATACGCTTTTATTCTTTTTATCGCCAGACGTCAAAAAGAGGCTCGCTGTTTTGTACAGGTACTTCCTAAGGCTTTTGGAAGGATATTGCTGGGCAAAGTTTCACTTTAAAGAACCATGCATGCTCACCACAAATATGTATGATGACTTAATTTCTGGAATGGGTGCTTTTTCGTTTTATCTTTCACATTTCCGAAATTAGCACAGGGACATCATGATCAATATACCTAAAGTTGTCAAACTACAAAGGTCGGCGCTATCTCTAAATTTTCGTAAGATATTTGATATGACATGACCTTAAATTAAATTATTATTTTTTAAACAAGTGAATAATGTACTAAATAGCTTTGCTAGAGCCATTGCCTCCTGAAACGTCAGATTTTTTTTATTTCGCAGTTTATGGAAACTGGAGCAACTGGTCATCGTGGTCCACCTGTGACGTCACATGCGCAAATGGTCACGTGACTCGAACGCGCACCTGCACGAATCCTGCGCCTGCGCACGGCGGACTAACATGCGTAGGTGACAACAGTCAGAAAAACACGTGCACTCAAAATCCTTGTCCAGGTGCGCCAAATGTCTTCAAATGTATTATATTCTTATTATATATAGTCGATATATTGATTGTTTAACTGCATGATAAAGCGTAATATCATAACCAGGAAGGGATGTAATTAATATCTTTATGAGATATGTTGCGACGGAAAATACGTCGATTATTTCCCTTTGCAGCGATTTTATATACCATTATCAGGCCGAAAAAAGCAACACATGCTTTGTTGTTTGTTTAGAATTTTAAAGGAAAGAATGAAGCAATGACACCAGATTTGCTTCATTTCACGTGTAAAAGTTACACACTAATGATGCTATGTCATGAATGCTTTAATATGACATGTTTTTATTTGTCTCGTTTAACTCAAAAGAAATTCGTTCTATGCTAAAGTACATATATGCACTTGGAGCAAGCGAACGATCGTGATGCGCAATCGGGAATAAAGTCCGTTTTTCGGTCGTCTTTTAAAGAGAGCGAGAACGGTGTTATTTTTAAAGGATATGTTTTTTTAAATAAATATTTATAATTTTCATGTATTTATTTGTTTTCTGACTGCTTGTTTGATATTCGTGAACGTCGCTCACCATATGTTTTAATTATGTCATTAATTATTATGACATTAATGAAACCTTTCACCTTTTATTTTTGCTAAAAAGTCAATGGAAAATGGACGCACTGGTCATCTTGGTCGCAATGTCACGTCACGTGTGGAACAGGGCACGTGACCCGCACGCGCGACTGCACGAATTCCGCGCTTTCAATCGACCTGTGTATCAACAGAGCGCATAATCTGGGAAAATCGATCTGGTTCAGGGATATTCCTGTTTCATTACAGGTGAAAACGACTGTGATTTTGAATCCGCCGATTTGTGTTCCTGGCAAAACGTACAAGGTGATGACTTTAACTGGGTACGTCAACATTCCTCAACTCCCACGGACGATACTGGGCCTGAGTTTGACCACTCCTTGAAAAACGCATCAGGTAAGGCCCACGTGTTTACTGAGCCTCGCTTTGGGAAAACGCTTCTCAATGCATGCGCGTAACGTGTCATCCCAGAAAGCCAGTGTAGTCCGCATATGCTAATCAGGGACGACACTTACTGCATAGACTTGATTTTCGCTTAAAAAACGCTTTTTTAAATGACAAATTTCATTACAACGGAAAATGTGGTCACTGATTTGCCTTTGTGGACTGCATAAGCTACTCTGGGACGACGCTTTACGCACATGCATTAAGCCCCGTTTTTCCAGATCGAACCTCATATAAAAACAACACAAGCAAGTTAAGGTTTTGATAATCACCACTCTTGGAGAAATGCAAATAGTGAAGGACACTTTACGCACATGCATTAAGCCAAGTTTTCTCTGAACAAGGCCCAAATGGTGAAGTTCTTATTTCCACCAATCTTGAATAAAGAAATACCAAGTTGAGGGTTTCTACAATTCTTTAAAAAAAAAAGGAAAAAATGGAGGATTTTGTTTCGAGAACATTTTCAGAAGTGTGGAGTGCTTATGGGGAGTTCTTATTTCAACCACTCTTTAAAAATTTCAAACGACGAGGTGCTTATTTCGACTACATTTTGGAAAATGCACAAGTTGAGGTATTATTGCGACCACGCTTTGAAGATATTAATGGTGAGGTTTTATATCGAGAAAACGTTCTTTTCAACTGATCTTTTATAAGTTCACAAAGTAATGTTCTGTGCATTTGTTATTCGTATAAAAAAGCTAAACAATGTAAACTTGGTTGTGTTCATGGTTATATTTTCATAAACGCAAAGCAAGCCCGGCGCTGATTTTCACCACAGATGTTGGGGGAGGAGGGGTAACCATAAGTTTACAATCCTATCTTCGGTCTGAAAAAAAGGGATTCCGCGATTTCTACAACACAACACGCACGATTTAAAGATTGCTTTAAATCTAGCTCGAGGAATGTGTGATGTACCTGAGGTATTGTGCCTCCTTCTGGGACAAACAGGGATTATTGATTGAGCGTAAAGTGTCGTCTCAGATTAGCCTGTGCAGTCCGCATAGGCTGATGTGGTGCGACGCTTTCCGCATTTATGGAATGTTTCTTCGAAACGAAGTCATTTTTTACTGCAAAAGCGGTCTAGGCAGAAGTGTCGTTCCTGATAAGCATGGAAATACTGCACAGGCAAATCTGGGACGACAATTTACGCTTATGCGTTAAGCCCTGTTTTCCCAGAACAAGGTGCCATTATTAACCTCTCGTGTTTCGCTTTCAGGCTTCTACATGTTCATAGAGACGAGTGCCCCAAGAGCGCAGAATGAGTCCGCCCGACTGCAGAGCCCTTTGATAAAGCCTCAGAAAGAGATAACACAATGTTTCCAGTTTTGGTACCACATGAAGGGTTCCTCTATAGGCCAGTTGAACGTGTACCAGTCGAAAGGAGGGTCGCTTCCGGGTGACCTAGTTTGGAGCCTCAGTGGGGAGCAGGGTCCAGATTGGAGCATGGGTCGAGTTCCGGTCAATGCTAGCACAAATTATCAGGTACAAACACAGTACTAGTCAAAAAGAAAACACGGCTTGGTAAAGAGTCGCACATACGGATATTTTGTTTTATTTGGAAAATTCGGATCGTCATTATCCCAATTTCAGGTTCGGAAAGGAACATGTCCATCAAACCAAAAATATCAGAATCAGCTTTTTGTGGCAAATTTGGTAATTAAAATCAGTTTCTCCATTACTACGCAGGATTTTGTGCCATAAATTGATGTGCCGGGTATAAATGCGAATTTTTTCTGTCAAGTAAATACAGACAGTAGTTAAGATTTTTATTAAGCACACGTTTCTTTCACTCACTTCTTCATCGAAAGGTTTTGAATTGATTGATGTTTGTAGAACGTAAACTGTCTCTCCTTGTATACAGCAAACTATACTTTGACTCACTTCTTAAACGAAAGGTTCCATTTATTGATGTTTGTAGACTGTAAACTGTCTATCCTTGTATACAGCAAACTTAGTCCATATAAACGGACTCCCAGAGCCTTTGATAATTTTTGCTATAGCGGCTCTGGCAGTCGATATGCACCCCTTCATAAACATGGGTGCAGTTCAGCGCAGCGAATCCGTGCGCTTCACTAAACAGACGTCGTTCGAGACAAATTGAGGAAAATAATGAATATACTTAATAAACATGTTAAATTTGCCTGAATGGCAACCTACGGATGTTATCCTTTGCATGCAACCTATAAAACACGACGATGTTTCAACACACTTTTCTCGCTGACATGTTTATGTTTGAATTTGAAACAGTGTATTCTGTATCGAATACCACATCGTTATCGACTTTATAGGCTGGAGCACAACATAACCCGACATGCAAAATATTGGTGTACTGCGACCTAACCAATATTCGGTCAATTTTCCAATATGGCGGATACAGCGTACAAAACAAAACATATGTCAATAAAATCAATTATTTCTTGCTTTAATGGTACCATTTGGGTGAGTTTGTGGTTTAAATAGGTAAACTTGTATAAGTTCTTGCAGTTTCAGTGTGCCTTAACCCTTGCATTGTTGATAACATTTTGCACCCATGGCCAAGAGAGAGCGCATTGCAACTATCAGCAACCCATTGGGTTATAAAGCTGATAGTTGTATTATTGCAACTAACAGCAAACTATACTTTGACTCACTTCTAAAACGAAAGGTTTTATGAATTGATGTTGCATACCGTAAACTTTCTATCCTTGTATACAGCAAACTATGCTTTGACTCACGTCTTCAACAAAAGTCTTTGTATTGCTTGATGTTTGTGGACCGTAAACTGTCTCTCGGTAGATGGTCATTGAGGGAAAGGTTGGCGATGGATACCTGGGTGACATTGCGGTTGATGACGTCAGCTTCACCGACGGAAACTGTCAGCCTGTACCATTGAATGCCACCGTACATCCAGGTAAACGCATTATACTTGTCAGGGATAAACTTTATAAATTTTCGTACGAGTCCTGCAAACTAGTTCAAACTCTCGATTATTTACATTTACATCTCAAATGAAGCATTCCAGTGTTAGCAGCTTACTTGAGCACGGAGTTTTCATGGGGAAATAATCTGGTTAATGTCCTACCAGTCGTTCGTTGTATGTCGTCTGACGTAACCATCTAGCTTCATACGACATCTTTATCAAAGCCGCAGTGCGATCTATCACGAAACTTCACGCGAAAAATCATTGGCTACCACCGTCCTTCAAAGCTGTTCCAATCGTACGAACCCAGCGCGGGCGTCCTAACTACCAGGGTGCCGGGAACCAAACTAGCACGTCAACATTTTCGTATAGTTTTCGCGATAAATGCGTATCAACGACGCGTTGCGTCTAGCGTTTCCGTCGTTCTTGCATACGGCCTAATTCACCATAGGCATTACAATTAAAGGATACCTATCATTCACTGAATGTGGAATAACAAGTAAACGTTGTTAAGAATAACTTTTGTTATAATTACCGCATTTTTTTCTGATATTAAAGTTCGTGTGATTAGTGAACGAAAGTGAAGTACGGTAATAATTTGCCTACATTCACGAATTATAACCATGATTTTTAGCATAGGTGCGTTTACGCACCTATGCTTATGGTATATACCACATTTCAAAAATCCACATCGATTGGTTGCCCTTTATGAAGCCTTACCTGATCAAAAATCAGACGAAATATCTATTTAATTTAGTATATGGTCATTCTTACAATTTTTTTTGGAAACGTTTTTCTAACGTTTTCTTCCAAGAATATTGCTGACACCGTTTTTAGTGAATTTTTCTAAGACCGTTTTATGTCAAAAAATCTTCTTATAACCTAAAACAAATTTCGTTCGTAAAACAATTCTATCTGCACTATAAATCTCAATCTCCTACGCAGTGGCCTCCCTTATACTAGAAGTTACTGACCGGGCGAAGCAAGGGAAGTAACTGCTGTGAGGAGTTTCTATAAAAATCTGCATTCAGAAATCTGTATTCAGAACTCAATCTGTTGTGCACGTCTGCATCTAACGCTTACCACAAGTTTTACGACAAATTCTTGACGCAAACGAATAGGGTAGCGTCTATTTTCATTTGTGAAAACAATAGTTCGATACAGATCTGTCCGTGCTTAAGTTTTGAAAGGCTTGGGTAATTATTTTTCATAAGCGTTTCAAACACTGATGTAAATGGAAAGATTATCTATTTAAATAGTCGGTAATTGTTTGAAATTATTGATTTGAGAAATTCGCGGATGGCGATATCGAACTACATTATACCACGTGACGCCATTCTTCCCTGTATCTTGCACCTATGCTTTTAACGCCATCGGCGCTCTCGTTTTGTATCCTGGTAAGGAGAATTCGTTAGTCACAAGCTAAAATAACAACGTTATTTACATACGGTATCCAGAGTTATCGTTAGGTTAAATTTTGACAAAACAGATTATTGCACCGATCTTCAACGGTTTAATAGTAATAGGCAAATAAGTGATGCGCAAAACTTTAAATGTTTTTGTATTTCGTGCGCTGCTTATGCCGTAATGATAAAAACAAACATTGTTATTTTTATGTCAGTAATTTAACATCCATTTCATCCAACAGTTAACGGGGCCTGGACGACCTGGTCATCATGGTCTTCATGCGACGTCACATGCGGAAATGGAGAGTCAACAAGAACGCGCACCTGCTCGCATCCCGCGCCTGCGCAAGGCGGTCATAACTGCAACGGGGATGACATACAGACGACATCATGCACAATGAATCCTTGTTCAGGTTTTTGTACAGAAAATATAGAATCATAAAGAACATGCACTTGTGAATATGATTAATAAAATAAATAACGATATGCCTATATCTCGTATTATAATGGGAGAATTAGAAAACTTGATACTTGTAAGAAATTAACGCTTTTGATCAACATTTAAATAGTCAGTTTGTTGACTAGAAAATAGTGTTGCGAGTTTTATATGTTTATCTGTCATGTGTTCTTGAATGAACGTCTTAGAATTCCAAAACTTAAATACACATTATAATAGGCACATTTTCCCGTATTCGTGTATACATTTACTTACTTAATATTGCAGTCGATGGCAGTTGGTCAGATTGGACGTCATGGTCTAACTGTGACGTCACATGCGGTGACGGTCACGCGCAGAGAACGCGCACCTGCTCAAACCCAGCGCCATCTTCCGGGGGACGTCCATGTTCTGGACTTGACTTAGATAGAACCAGATGCTCTACCGGGAAAACATGTCCAGGTCCGAATACATTGTTGCTGTTTAAGGCTAGTTCGAATTGCCATATCTTAATGTTTACCACATTTCATTTTCAAAGTAAGAATATAATTCTACAAATACATGCAAATAAACATGAGTACATATTCAAATAAAAACATTTGAAAGATGTGTTCCACCCAAACCGCACCTAAATCGCAACAACGTCTGGTTGAGGTTGCAGGTCAATTAATATATACCATATACGTAGACATGAAACAGAGGAAACACTGGAATCAGATGAAATAAGTGAAACAGAGGAAGGTGGAAAACGGCCGAATAATTTTATGCTCATGTAATATAATGCTCTGTTGTTATTCGAAGTCAGGTGCCAGAAAATAATGTGTATGTTTTAGTATATTTCGATGTTCATTGGTACAAGTTAAAAAAGAAGTTTATTTGTAAGTTTTAAGTTCGTTGTAACAACATTACTTCATTTAATGACCCAAATTAATATAGTATAGGATATTATTGCTCTGATATTCACTAGCATACACATGAATATTTAACAACTGTTTATGCATAAATAAGCCTAAAAATCAATAAAAGTCGCCGAAAGTGAACAAAGGACACCAATCGTGAACACTGCGATATATCAAATTACGCGCTCATAATGATTCGTTTGCAGTATAGAGGTTTGTATCCTATAAAAAGCGTGACAGCGAATAAACGTAGGATTACATTCCACGTTGTTGAAGCCTGGTCCGCATGGTTTGAGACGCCGTGCTTGGTCACGTGTGGAACCGGAAGTAAGAATCGACTGAGACACTGCAGCACCGGACATGCCGATGATTGCACCGGAAGTCACCAAGAGACTGTACCATGCACGCAGCACCCGTTCTCGGTCAAATGCCATGAGTCATATTGTGTCTACCAATGCTGCGTTAAAAAAAAAAATCCGCTTCTATAGGTCTGTTAACCTAGTAACCAATTTTTCATTAATCTGTCGGAGTGTTCTCAACAGTACCACGTCTACAGCGCTTGTTGGTTTAATATAATTTGCCGCTTCTTCTACGCGGTAATCCTTGTTTCGTTTGTCTTCGCTGAAGTTTCTATCACAGTGTCGCTTCCACTGCGCAGTTAAAATAGCTTCTCTTATCTTCGCTGATGATAAATAATAATTAGGTACGCGTATAGTGTGCTGTTCCCTATGTTTGATTTCTCTTCGCTGAGATGTAAATTACCAACGCCGCTTCTAATGCGCTATTTACTATGTTCCACTTCGTTTTTTCCCATGTTTCAATTAACTAAGCTGAGGGTTTTATCAACTGCGTCGCTACTTTTGCGCTGTTCTCCATGTTGCAATCATCTTCGCCCAGGATTGGATACCCATCGCCGCTTCTACCGTTAACCTTCTTTTTCACTGCCTCTTTTATTTCGCTGTTGTCCGAGTTTTGTTTCTCTTCGCTAATGTTTGATTACCACTGCCGCTTCCACTGTGTTTTCTTTAACATTTTTTCTTTGTCTTCGCTTTTATTGTTATAATAATTGTCATTTCACTTTTTTCGTGTTTTATTTATTTTTGCTGAGGTTTTATCAACGGTCCTGCTTCTATTGCGTTGTTCCCGCGTTTTGAATTAGCTTTGATGAGAAATCACATCAGAACTTCTTCTACCGTGCTGTAACTTTTGTTTCCTATGCGTGGTACTTTTGTTTCCTTATTTTTTCTGAGCGCGTCGACTGCACTTATTTCTTTTTATTTGTTTAAACCATTTTTTCCTTCCGCGTTGTTATGCCATTGTTTTATGTATCTGCTCTTTTCCCATGACTGTCGCGTTTGATGCATTATGCCTTGTTTCATTCATGTTTGCTGTTTTGCTTACACCCGCGTCACGTCGACGGCATCGGTTCGCGTGTTTTAAGTTTCTTTGCCGTTTTTCCTATCAGTGTCGATTCTACAACATTGCTCAGCATGTTAAATGTATCTTTGTGGTTTTCACCTGCAACACTGTGTCTGCACTGGCGTTTCATTTAGATGTGGTGTTTTATCATATTTTCCCTGTTATTAGGTATCTATGATGTGTATTACCAGTGTCTTCACCGATACCCATTTTTCATCTGTTCTCGCTCTTGGTTTTGTGCCCATTTTTCCTTCATCTGTATTTGCGTGAATTGTTCTCAACTCTAAAATGTCTTCTATTTCGGCTTATATCAAAGGTTGCAATATCGCTGAATTAATAATACATCACCACGGAGAGTGTTTGTTTAGATGTGCGCATGTATGAAAACGCTCTGCGCAGCAATTAGGCCGGTTCACAGCATATCTAATTGCATTACATCCTCACATATGGTATGATTTAGATCGATTACTATTTTTCTTTACAGGTTTGACTACAAACGAGGAAAATACGAAACAATGTGTGAAGAAAATGACACTTATGTTTAGGAAGAAGTTAAAACTCGCAATGTGTCCCAAATCTGTTAGAATTTCGTATGCCAGTTTAGTTATTATGTATAGGGAAGGAAGTTAATAATATAAAAAATAACACATAATTAACATGTCGTTATAAGAAGGAAAAACATACAATTTACCTTTTTAGTTGACGGAGGCTGGACATCTTGGATCGCGTGGACCGGATGTGACGTCACGTGTGGTGCAGGTTACATGTCCCGCGACAGGAACTGTAGCAACCCTGTCCCGAAATATGGCGGCAGCAACTGCGGTGGAACACACAATGAAACAAAATCGTGCACACTAAACCCTTGTCCAGGTATAATAATGCGGTTCACTAAAAACAACAACATTGTAACAAAGCTTTAAATAGAAAAAGATTTCATTGTTACACAAAATTTTACTGATACCTGCTGTTTGATATAAATATTCTTACAACGCGCATGATCCATTACACAAAGCAGGTTAATTTTACTTGGATTACATTAATCCTTATGTATGCATGTCTATTGTTACGGTCACAGTTTGGCAAGTTATCAACAAAAGTAATCACTTAACTTGGAAAATAAGTCGGTTAATTATATGACAGTAATACCACCCAAACCTCCAAAAATGCATCAAAAGATATTTTAACAGATCCTGTTATGGTAGAATGTCCTTTGTAATATTAAAGTTTACCAAAATCGGACCACCAGAATTTTTTTTTAAAGATGGCATCCAAGACCCTTAAATGATGAGAACTATGTGACTATCCACTAAAAATTCATTATTTTGGTGTATTTTCTAAGGTTTTTTTTGGGGGGGGGGTGACATGGCAATACATTAGGATAATTACAAATTATGTAAGTCTATTGCGTAACAGAGAAATACAACATGGCGTCAGAATGACTGCTAACAATGCCCCAAGTGCATAACCAACGCAAAAGGCTTTTCATGGGATGTTGTCATTTGAGCCGCGTTCTTAAAAAACTGGGCATAATGCAGTTGTGTAAAGTGTCGTCCAAGATTAGCCTATGCAGTCCGCGCAGACTAATCAGGGACGACTCTTTCTGCTTTTATGGTATTTTTAGTTTCAAGGAAGTCCCTCTTTACCAAAATCTAGTTTAGGCGGTAAGTGTCGTCCCTGATGAGTCTGTGCGGACTGCACAGGCCAATCTGGGAGGACACTTTACGCACATGAATTTTGCACAGTTTTCACAGAACAAGGCTCATTTCATCGATCACTCTCGGAACACGGACGAACTTTCTGATTCCGCGAAAAACAGGCTTCAGCACTGAACACTAGAAATAAGACAAACATTCCTATCGTTGAGTACCGGTTGGCAAGGCATGTTTGTCATGAGGTAGTATTCGAGGACCTGCCGCTATTTTAGATAATGACAAGAAGGTCGCTATTTTGTCGGAAGTATCCTTCAGCTTCAGGCAGGCAACGCCGACTTTGCATGGAATGATGCATATTTTGCATCAGGGAAGCCGGCATCCTGGACAGTCGTCAGTAAAAGTTTTGCCTATGATCAATATGTACTATGGAGACAAAGCGTGCATCCTTTCAACATTAGACATTGTATGCAACCTTGCCATGTAGCATAACCATCCCACCACTGTAACGTTTGACCTATCATTGTATTTGAAGGGTGCCGACATCATAATTGATGCGACACAAAGTCGTTGTCTGTAAAACATTGTTCTGATGTTTAAGTGTTTTCATACTTTCATGAACTTGCTAGTGTTCAAAGGATCCCACATGGAAGGAACCGGTCTCAAAAACATACTGGAGACTGTCTATCGGAAAAATGCAATTGTGCACATTATGACAAGGAAAGCTGCCCAGAGGGCTTTGCGTGGCCATTTTTTGTTGACAAGTGCCAACACAGCCAGATCATAGCCGAAATGATACAGGAACATCCCAATATTCAAATACTGCTTGATCAGGCCGAGGAGTTGTATTCATCCCTTCTTAGGGGCTAGCGATGCTAGCTTATGTGTCATGTTCTGAGATTTTGATCAAACTCGAGACGACTACAGAGAGGAAGAAACATGAACTTGTCCAAACTTCAAAGACAAGCCAATTATTGCTGACTTATCAGCTTATGGTAAGCATGGCAAGGATGTTGATCAAGGCAGATCTTAATGGGCATTGGCTGATGTATTTGCAGAAAGTATCCGATTGTTTATCCATCTTTGCTGCAACTGGCCACGTCTATTACCGTCGATCTGCGTATTACTACCTTCAGCAAATGTTCCTTTTGTTCTTGGTAGTGTCAAAATCTGGAGAGTTTTCCCTTAAAGTCATATTGTCGTATGGACTCAGTCCACATCCTGCTGCCTCTTTGAAGCCAAGAACATAAAATAGACAAGCCTCAGATCATTCAGACGATTCGAGATAATGCTGATCAATTGAGGCTGTAATGCACTGTATTCGTTAAACAGATTATTACGTGCTTGATGGTGGTTCTGTGCTTCATTGTTTACCATGGACTAAGGTTGACAAATAAAGCGCAATAGTCGAGTCTTATCCAGATTTCACTGTAAAGCATAATGGGCAAGCAAATTTGGTGTTCGATGGTTACAAAGACGGACGTTCTATAAAGACAACACACACCAGAGACGATGATAAAAAAACGTGAACCCTATTGTGAGTTTTACCAAAGAAACAGAATGTTCATGCAAACTGGAGGATTGTTTGTCTCGTAACAAAAACAAAGCAGACAAGTTTGCTCAGATCAACACAGATTTGACTAGAATGGGATGAAATGTCTTTGTGAATCCAGGAAATAGATACGTTTGATATTTTAAAAGCTACAGTGGGATTATCCCGTCGAAGCACCACAACATTAATCGGCGAGGGTACAGATTTGCTTATCTTGCTCCTGCAATATTCCGAAAGGGACAATAAGACCATCTACTTTAGCTCTTATACAAACAATCAATCAAAGGAACATATAGTGTATAATATTAACATGTTTAAAGAACTTTTAGGAGACGAGGTATGCAATTAGTTGCTCTTTGGTCATGCATAAATGAATAAAGAGGAAATTAATGAAACATGGTTCTATCATTAAGTAATGTGACAGTTCATTTCTCCTTCAAAATAAGTCTCAAGAGGAAATATCGAATCTTAGCAAATGGTTGCTGGGGGATCCGTTTGATGACAAGTAAAATATTCATAAGAATCACTGCGTCATACTATTTTCAAAAAAAAGTGGTTACTGCCGAAAAATTCGTCACTACTGAGCGACTACCCCCAATATCACTTGCAACAGTATGTTATAGCAAACGCGTATACTATCAAATCATGGTATGAAAGGGTAAGGTAAGTACTCGGAATCCCACTGAATTAGAATGGAAACCGGAAAACGACCAATCATGACCAAGAACAATGCTGCACCTAAAGAACTATTGAAAATCACCCATTGTAATATTCTGCATGATGAATATTCTCGTTATTCAGCTCACGATGCTATGGAGTCCCATGCACTGCTGTATTTGGCCGTCGTCAAACTATGACAATCCCAACAATTCTGTACTAAAGACGAGAAGGACGACACCGACCTTTTAATCCTTTTCAACAAATGTTACGATTAATGGTGATTGTGTATCAGGTGATATTAGACAACTGAATGTCATTAATTGGAATTAATTGGAATTTGATGATTATTCATTTGCTTAGTGATCTCAATAATTCAATAAAAGTGTTCCTTGTCTCCAAAACAAAAACGTTTGCCAAAAAAATTCATCGCCTTTGAGTAAAACTGTATGGACGTGTGGTCCTTGTTATTGGGGCGGTGGCTATTTGTGAACGCCATGTTGGATTTCTGTGTAGCATAACAAACTAACACTATATCTGAAGATCTTTAAGTGTTATTTAACCCCCAAAACCTGGATATAGACACAAAAATCACCAACTATGAGTGAATAGTTACATAGTTATGATCATATATAGGTTTACGGAGGTTCGATTTTGCCAAACATTTGATATTTTATATTCTTCCAAACCAGGTCATTCCAAAAACCTTTTGTAGCATTTTGGTGGGTCAATGTGTTCATTGACCTAACTACATGGCTCACAAACAAAAAAGACGGCCAATATTGTGGTGAACAGGTTGATAAGGGCAATGCTTCTGTTGTAGAAGTGGTAGTAGAAGTAGTAGTAGTCGTCGTTGTTGATGTTGATGTTGATGTTGTTGATGATGGTGATGATGATGATGATGATGAGGAGGAGGATAACACTTTTTTCAGATATCTATCATTATGGTGTTTAATAAGATAACTATTGACATTGACAGTTGACGGAGGCTGGACATCATGGACAACGTGGAGCGGATGTGACGGCACGTGTGATACAGGTCACATGATCCGAGAAAGAAACTGCAGCAATCCAGTCCCAAAATACGGGGGCAGTGAATGTAGTGGAACACACAATGAATCAAAAGTGTGCACTCTAAGCCCCTGTCCAGGTAAAGTTACGTTGCTGAGGAAAAGAGTTCAACGTAGCCATAAATGTTATTGCATACTTTTTGTGTGTTATAAATGTTTTTACTATTAGATGACCTTCAATTCATGTATGCATGTCTATGGTTACGGTAACAGATATAAATGACTATATATTGAATATGATAGAACATACACCTTAAACAACACCTTAAACAAAAAAGCGACCAAGATTAAAGAGAACATATTGGTGATGTGCAAAACTATATTTGTTTTGTAATTTGTGTCGTTCTAAAGCCATAATGATATATACAAACCTGTTTATGTAGTCAGTATTAAAAAAGTAAACCCATTTACATCCAAAACGTGCCTGCTAATGACATATTGATAAAAACAAACCTTGTTTGTTTTTAACTCAGTAGTCAGTAACTAAAATCCTTTTACATCCAACAGTGAACGGGGCTTGGACGACCTGGTCATCATGGTTGTCATGTGACGTCACATGCGGAAATGGAAAATTAACAAGAACGCGCACCTGTTCTTATCCCGCGCCTGCGCACGGCGGTTATAACTGCACCGGGGATGACAAACAGACGACACCATGCACAATGAATCCTTGTCCAGGTTTTTGTACTCAAAATAAAGAATCATACAGAACATGTACTTGTGAATAAGATTCATTAACTGACTTGCGATATGTTTTTTTCCGGTGTTATAATTGGAAAGTTTGAATACTTGTAAATTTTAGTAATGAACACTTTTGGTTGATCAACATTGTAATCGCCAATGTGTAAACTACGACATAATGTAGTAAGTGTAATGTGTGTCCTGTATTGCGTTCTTAAAAAGCCGAAACTAAAAAACACGTTATGATGAACACATTTTCCCATAGTCAATGTAGACATTAACTTACTGGATATTCCAGTCGATGGTAGTTGGTCAGATTGGACGTCATGGTCTAACTGTGACGTCACATGCGGTGACGGTCACGCGCAGAGAACGCGCACCTGCGCAAACCCAGCGCCATCTTCCGGAGGACGCCCATGTTCTGGACTTGACTTAGAAAGCACCAGATGCTCTACCGGGAAAACATGTCCAGGTCCAAATACCTTATTGTTGTTTTAGGATAGTTCCGGTTTCCATATCTTAATGTTAACCGCATTTCATTTACAAAGTAAGAATATAACTCTACAAATACATGCAAATAAACACGAGTACATATTCAAATAAAAACATGTGAAATATCTGTTCCACCAAAACCGATCCTCAATCGCAACAACGTCTTGTTGAGGTTGCAGGTCTATAAATATATACCGTAGTACACGTAGACATGAACAGAGGAAACAATGGAATCAGATGAAATAAGTGAAACAGAGGAAGGTGGAAAACGGCCGAATAATTTTATGCTCATGTAATATAATGCTCTGTTGTTATTCGTATTCAGGTGACAGAAAAGTATGTGTATATTTTAGTATATTTCGATGTTCATTGGTACAAGTTAAAAAAGAAGAAGTTAATTTGTAAGTTTTTAGTTCGTTGTAACTACATTAATGCTTTTTAAATGATTCAAATTAATATAGTATATGATATTATTGCTCTGATATTCATTAGCATACACATGAATATTTAACAACTGTTTATGCATAAGTAATCCTAACAATCAATAAAAGTCGCCGAAAGTGAACAAAGGACACCAATCGTGAA
Organism: Dreissena polymorpha; assembly: GCF_020536995.1. NCBI lineage: Eukaryota > Metazoa > Mollusca > Bivalvia > Myida > Dreissenidae > Dreissena > Dreissena polymorpha. The sequence continues at coordinate 73,346,340 of NC_068361.1, read as the reverse complement.
CACTGCGATATATCAAATTACGCGCACATAATGTTTCGTTTGCAGTATAGAGGTTTGTATCCTATACAAAACGTGACAGCGAATTACAGATAACATTCCACGTTGTTGTAGCCTGGTCCGCATGGTTTGAGACGCCGTGCTCGGTCACGTGTGGAACCGGAAGTAAGAGTCGACTGCGACACTGCAGCACCGGACATGCCGATGACTGCACCGGAAGTCACCAAGAAACTGTACCATGCACGCAGAACCCGTGCTCAGGTCAAATGCCATGAGTCAGATTGTGTCTACCAACGCTACGTTTAAAAAAACAAATCCGCTTCTAAAGCTCTGTTAATCTAGTAACCAATTTTTCATTCATCTGTCGGAGTGTTCTCATCAGTACCACGTCTATAGCGCTTGTTGGTTTTAGATAACTTGCCGCTTCTTCTACGCGGTTATCCATGTTTCGTTTGTCTTCGCTGAGATTTCTATCACAGTGTCGCTTCCACTGCACAGTTACAAAAGCTTCTCTTATCTTTGCTGATAATGAATAATAAGTTACGCTAATAGTGTGCTGTTCCCTGGTTCGTTTCTCTTCGCTGAGATGTAAATTACCCACGCCGCTTCTAATGCGCTGTTTACCATGTTCCTCTTCGCTTTTTCCCATGTTTCAAATAACTACGCTGAGGGTTTGATAAACTGCGTCGATACTTTTGCGCTGTTCTCCATGTTACAATTATCTTCGCCCAGGATTGAATACCCATCGCCGCTTCAACCGTTAACCTTTTTTTTCTACGATGAGCGTTAAATGCCCACTGCCTCTTTTATTTGGCTGTTTCCCAAGGTTTGTTTCTCTTCGCTCATGTTTGATTACCAGTGCCGCTTCCACTGTGTTTTCTTTAACATTTTTTTCCTTTTTCTTCGCTTATTTTCTTATAATAATTGTCATTTTCACTGTTTCCGTGTTTTATTTATATTTGCTGAGGTTTTATCACCGGTCCTGCTTCTATTGCGTTGTTCCCGCGTTTTGAATTAGCTTCGATGAGAAATCACATCAGAACTTCTTCTACCGTGCTGTAACTTTTGTTTCCTATGCGTGGTACTTTTGCTTCCTTATTTTTTCTGAGCGCGTCGACTGCACTTATTTCTTTTTATTTGTTTCAACCATATTTTACTTAAGTCACTTCCGCGTTGTTATGCCATTGTTTTATGTATCTGCTCTTTTCCCATGACTGTCGCATTTCATGCATTATGCCTTGTTTCATTTATGTTTGCTGTTTTGCTTTCACCCGCGTAACGTCGACGGCATCGGTTCGCGTGTTTTAAGTTTCTTGCCGTTTTTCCGTCAATGTAGATTCTACAACATTGCTCAGCATGTTGAATGTATCTTTGCGGTTTTCACCTGCGACACTGTATCTGCACTGACGTTTCATTAAGATGTTGTGTTTTAGCATAGTTTCTATTCCTCTGCACTGGTTACCTAATATTAGGTATCTATGATGTGTATTACCAGTGTCTTCACCGGTACCCATTTTTCATCTGTTTTCGCTCGTGGCTTTGTCACCATTTTCCTTCATCTGTATTAGGCGTGAATTGTTCTCAACTCTCAAATGTCTTTGATTTCGGCTTATATCATTCGTTGCAATATCGCTGTATTAATAGGACATCTCCACGGAGAGTGTTTATTTAGATGTGCGCATGTACGAAAACGCTCTGCAGAGCAATTAGACCGGTTCACAGCATATCTTATTGAATTGCATCCACACATATGGTATGATTTAGATCAATTACTATTTTCCTTTACCGGTTTGACTACAAACGAGGACAAACAAAACAATGTGTGAAGAAAATGACATTTATGTTTAGAATGAAGTTAAAACTCGCAATTTGTCCCAAATCTGTAAGAATTTCGTATGCCATTTAGTTGTTATGTATAGGGAAGGCAGTTAATAATATAAAAAATAACACATAATTATCATGTCGTTATAAGAAGAAAAAACAACAGATTCACTGTTTTAGTTGACGGAGGCTGGACATCTTGGATCGCGTGGACCGGATGTGACGTCACGTGTGGTGCAGGTTACATGTCCCGCGACAGGAACTGTAGCAACCCGGTCCCGAAATATGGCGGCAGCGACTGTAGTGGAACACACAATGAAACAAAATCGTGCACACTAAACTCTTGTCCAGGTATAATAATGCGGTTCACTAAAAAACAACGACATTGTAATACAGTTTTATATAGAAAAAGATTCACTGTTACACAAGATTTTACTGATACCTGCTGTTTGATATAAATATTCTTACAACGCGCATGATCCATTACACAAAAGAGGTTAATTTTACTTGGATGACATCAATCGTTATGTATGCATGTCTATTGTTACGGTCACAGTTTGGCAAGTTATCAACGAAAGTAATCTCTTTAGTTGACTATATATAGAATGTATTTGAACATAAGTCGGGTAATTATTTGACAAAAATGCCACTCAAACCCCCAAAAATGCTACAAAAGATATTTTAACAGATCCTGTTAGGGTAGAATGTCCTTTGTAATATAAAAGTTTACCAAAATCGGACCACCAGAAAGTTTTTGTAAAAGATGGCGCCCGAGACGGGAACCCGCCTTCTTTAATGATGAGAACTATGTTGCTATCCACTGAAAATTCATTATTTTGGTGTATTCTAAGTTTTTTTTTGGTGGGGTGACATGGCAATACATTCGAATAATTACAAATTATGTAAGTCTATTTCGTAACAAAGAAATTCAACATGGCGTCAAAATGACTGCTAACAATGCCCTAAGTGCATAACAATTGAATTAAACGCAAAATTCTTTTCATGGGATTTGTCATTTGAGCCGCGTTCTTAGAAAACTGGGCTTAAAGCATGTGCGTAAAGTGTCTTCCCAGATAAGCCTGAACAGTCCACGCAGGCTAAGCAGGGACGATGGAATTTTTAGTTTCATTGATGTCCTTACTTACCGAAAATCTAGTTTAGGCGGAAAGTGTCGTCCCTGATTAGTCTGTGCGGACTGTACATGCTAATCTGGGAGGAATCTTTACGCTCATGAATTTTGCACAATTTTCACAGAACAAGGCTCATTTCATCGATCACTCTCGGAACACGGACGAACTTTCTGATTCCGCGAAAAACAGGCTTCAGCAATGAACACTAGAAATAAGGCAAACATTCCAGTCGTTGAGTACCGGTTGGCAAGGCATGTTTGTCATGAGGTAGAATTCGTGGACCTTCCGCTATTCTTGATAATGACAAGAAGGTCGCCATTTTGTCGTAAGTCTCCGTCAGCTTCAGGCAGGCAACGTCGACTTTGCAGGGAATGATGCATATTTTGCATCAGGGAAGCCGGCATCCTGGGCAGTTGTCCGTCAAATTCTTGCCTATGAACAATATGTACTATGGAGAGAACTCGTACATCCTTTCAACATAAGACATTGTATGCAACATTGCCATGTAGCTTAACCATCCCACCACTGTAACGTTTGACCTATAATTGTAGTTGAAGGGTGCCGAAATCATAATTGATGCGACACAAAGTCGTTGCCTGTGAAACATTGTTCAGATGTTTAAGTGTTTTCATACGTTCATGAACTTGCTAGTGTTCATAGGATCCCCTATGGAAGGAACCGGTCTCAAAAACATAGTGGAGACTGTCTATCAGGAAAATGCAATTGTGCACATTATGACAAAGAAAGCTGTCCAGAGGGCTTTGCGGTTCCATTATTTTGTTGACAAGTGCTAACACAGCCAGATCATAGCCGAAATGATACAGGGACATTCTGATATTCAAATACTGCTTGATCAGGCCGAGGAGTTGTATTCACCCCTTCTTAAGGGCTAGACGACACTAGCTTATGCGCCATGTTCTGATTTGGATCAAACTCGAGACGACTACAGAGAGGAATAAACATGAACTTCAACGACAAACCAATTATGGCTGACTTATCAGCTTATGGTAAGCATGGCAAGGATGTTGATCAAGGCAGATTCTTATGGGCGTTGGCTGATGTATTTGCAGGAAGTATCCGATTGTGTATCCATCTTTGCTGCAGCTGGGCACGTCTATTACCGTCGATCTGCGTATTACTACCTTCAGCAAATGTTCCTTTTGTTGTTGGTAGTGTCAAAATCTGGAGAGCTTTCCCTTAAAGTCATATTGTCGTATGAACTGAGTCCATATCCTGCTGTCCTCTTTGAAACCAAGAACATAAAATAGACAAGCCTTAGATCATTCAGACGATTCGAGATGATGCTGATCAAGTGAGGCTGTAATGAACTGAATTCGTTAAACAGATTGTAACGTGCTCAATGGTGGCTCTGTGCTTCATTGTTTACCATGGACAAAGGTTGACAAATAAAGCGCAATAGTCAAGTCTTATCCAGATTTCACTGTAAAGCATAATGGGCAAGTAACTTTGTTGTTCGATGGTTACAAAGACGGACCTTCTATAAAAAAACACACCAGAGACGATAATAAATAAACGTGAACCCTATTGTGAGTTTTAACAAAGAAACAGAATTATCATGCAAACTGGAAGATTGTTTGTCTCGTAACATAAACAAAGCAGACAAGATTGCTCAGATCAGCACAGCTTTGACTAGAATGGGAAGAAATGTCGATGTGTAACCAGGAAATGGATACGTTTGATATTTTAAAAGCTACAGTGGAGTGATCCCGTCGTAGCACCACAACGTTAATCGGCGATGGTACAGATGTGCTGATCTTGCTCCTGCAATATACCGAATAGGACAATAAGACCATCTACTTTAGTCTAATACAAACAATCAATCAAAGGAACATATAGTGTATAATATTAACATGTTTAAAGAACTTCTAGGAGACGAAGTATGCAATTAGTTGCTCTGTGTTCATGCATAAATAAATAAAGCGGATATTAATAAAACATGGTTCTTTCATTAAGTTATGTGCCAGTTCATTTCCCCTTCAAAATAAGTCTCAATAGGAAAAATCGAATCTTAGCAAATGCTTGATGGGGGGTCCGTTTGAAGTCAAATGATTCCAAAGAATCACTGCGCCATACTATTTAAAAAAAAGTGGTTACTGCCGAAATATTCGTCACTACTGAGCGACTACCCCTAATATCACTTGCAACAGTATGTCTTAGCAAACGCGTATACTATCAAACCATGGTATGAAAGCGTAAGGTAAGTACTCGGAATCCCACTGAATTAGAATGGAAACCGGAAAACGACCAATCATGACCAAGAACAATGCTGCACCTAAAGAACTATTGAAAATCATCCATTGTTACTGTTCTACATGATGAATATTCTCATTATTCAGCTCACGACGATATGGACTTCCATGCACTGCTGTATTTGGCCGTCGTCAAACTGTGAAAGTAATTCAACAATTAATTCAAATAATTCAACAATTTACAAGAGGTCTGTACTGAAGACGAGAAGGACGACACCGACCATTAAACCCTTTTCGAAAAATGTTATGATTAAAGATAATTAAGTATCAGGTGATAGAAGACAACTGAATGACATTAATTGGAATTTGATTATTATTCATCGCCTTTGAGTAAAACTGTATTGACTTGTGATCCCTGCTATTGTGGCGGTGGCTTTTTGTGAACGCCATGTTGGATTTTTGTGTAGCATAACAAACTAACACTATGTCTGAAGATCTTAAAGTGTTCTTTGACCCACAAAACGTGGATATAGACACCAAAATCACCAACTTTGAGTGAATAGTTACATAGTTATGATCATAAATAGGTTTGCGGAGGTTTGATTTTGCTAAACATTTGATATCTTATATTCTTCCAAACCAGGTCATTCCAAAAACCTTTTGTAGCATTTTTGGTGGGTCAATGTGTTCATTTACCTAACTACATGGTCCACAAACAAAAAAGACGGCCAATATTGTGGTGAACATGTTGATTAGGGCAATGCTTCTGTTGTAGAAGTGGTAGTAGAAGTAGTAGTAGCCGTCGTTGTTGATTTTGATGTTGTTGTTGATGATGATGATGATGATGATGATGATGATGATGATGATGATGATGATGATGATGATGATGATGATGATGATGTGGAGGAGGAGGAGGATGATAACACTTTTTCAGATATCTATCAATATAGTGTTTACTAAGATAACTATTGACAGTTGACGGAGGCTGGACATCATGGACAACGTGGAGCGGATGTGACGTCACGTGTGATACAGGCCACGTGATCCGAGAAAGAAACTGCAGCAACCCAGTCCCGAAATACGGGGGCAGTGAATGTAGTGGAACACACAATGAAACAAAAGTGTGCACTTTAAACCCCTGTCCAGGTATAGTTACGTTGCTGAGGAAAAGAGTTCAACGTAGCCATAAATTTTATTTCATACTTTCTGTGTGTTATAAATGTTTTTACTATTAAACGACCTTCATTTTCATGTATGCATGTCTATGTTAACAGTGACAGATATAACTGACTATATATTAAATATGATAGAACATACACCTTAAACAACACCTTAAACAAAAAAGCGACCAAGATTGAAGAGAACATATTGGTGATGTGCAATACTATATTTGTTTTGTAATGTGTGTCGTTCTAAAGCCATAGTGATATAAACAAACCTGTTTATGTAGTCAGTATTAGACAGTAAACCCATTTACATCCAACACGTGCCTGCAAATGACATATTCATATAAACAAACCTTGTTTATTTTGAGTCAGTAGTCAGTAATTAAAATCCTTTTACATCCAACAGTGAACGGGGCTTGGACGACCTGGTCATCATGGCTGTCATGTGACGTCACATGCGGAAATGGAAAATTAACAAGAACGCGCACCTGCTCGCATCCCGCGCCTGCGCACGGCGGTTATAACTGCACCGGGGATGACAAACAGACGACACCATGCACAATGAATCCTTGTCCAGGTTTTTGTACTCAAAATAAAGAATCATACAGAACATGCACTTGTGAATAAGATTCATTAACTGACTTGCGATATGATTATTTCCGGTGTTATAATTGGAAAGTTTGAATACTTGTAAATTTTAGTAATGAACGGTTTTGGTTGATCAACATTGTAATCGCCAATGTGTTAACTACGAAATAATGTAGTAAGTGTTATGTGTGTCCTGTATTGTGTTCTTTAAAAGCCAAAACTAAAATACAGGTTACGATAGACACATTTCCCCATAGTCAATGTAAAAATTAACTTACTGGATATTGCAGTTGATGGCAGTTGGTCAAATTGGACGTCATGGTCTAACTGTGACGTCACATGCGGTGACGGTCACGCGCAGAGAACGCGCACCTGCGCAAATCCAGCGCCATCTTCCGGAGGACGCCCATGTTCTGGACTTGACTTAGAAAGCACCAGATGCTCTACCGGGAAAACATGTCCAGGTCAAAATACATTATGTTTGTTTTAGGATAGTTCCGGTTGCCACATCTTAATGTTTACCACTTATCTTAATGTTTACCACATTTCATTAACAAAGTAAGAATATAATTCTACAAATACATGCAAATAAACACGAGTATATATTCAAATAAAAACATGTGAAATATGTATACCGTATACGTAGACATAAAACAGAGGAAACAATGGAATCAGATGAAATAAGTTAAACAGAGGAAGGTGGAATATGTATATATTTATTTATGGTTTATCTATATAGCTTATTATGCTTTCTGAAATTTATTTGCCAATTTATAAATACCCCTATACCGTTAAATATATTTCATCTCAACTTCGATAGAATTTACGCGTTCTACCCATATATTGTGTTTATTTGTTTTTTCATTTTAATTTACTTTTTATGTTATTTAATGATTTGTTGTAATTTGTAGTCACGTGGCATACAAATTGTTTATATTTGAAGATGAAGTCGATATTCTTTTGAATAAGTCTGAATAAACAGTATCTATGTCCTATAAATTGGGGGAATCGTTCAACCAATAGCAATCAAATTACACGGCTTTTTAGGTTCGTTGTAACGACAATAATTTATTATATGACTCAAAATCCTACCCATGATATCACGGCTCCAATATTTATTGGCAGATATTTTGTATCTGTTAATACATACATACGCATAACAATCAATACAAGTCGCCGGATATGAACAAGGACTTCGATCGTGAACACGGCGGTTTATTAAATAACATGAATTTAAGACTATTTCGTTTGCAGAATAAGGTTTTGTTTCATATAAGAAGCGTTACAGCGAATAACGTAAGATCAAATCCCACGTTTTTGTAGCCTGGTCCGCATGGTTTGAGTTGCCCTGCTCGTTAACGTGTGGGACCGGAAGTAAGAGTCGACTGCGACACTGCAGCACCGGACATGCCGACGACTGCACCGGAAGTCACCAAGAGACTGTACCATGCACGCAGAACCCGTGCTCAGGTCAAAAGCATTGCGTCAGATTGTGTCTACGAACGCTGAGGAATTTATAACCAAATCCGCTTTTATAGCACTGTTACCCTTGTAGCCCATTTTTCATTCATCTGTTGGAGTGTTCTCACCAGTGCGACTTCTGCGCTTTTCCCCTTTTGGAATATACCGGTTTACGCGGACGGATTTATCACTTAAGATGTTTCTACTACTCTATTCTTAAAGTTCTGTTGACCAGTATCGACGCTGACATCAGTTATTTTCGCTGATAATGCATAATACGTGCCATTTAAATTGTGCTGTTTCTCGTGTTTAATTCTGTTCACTGAGATGTAAATTACCAATGCTGCTTCTATTGCGCTGTCTTCCATGTTTTTTCTTCTCTTTTCCCATGTTTTATTTAACTACGCTGTGGGTTTGATTACGAGCGTCGCTACTTTTTCGGTGTTTTCCATGTTTTAATTATCTTCGGTTAGTATTGGATAACCATCACCGCTTCAACCGTTAACCATTTTACATTTCTTTCTTCGGTGAGCGTTGTATGCCCAGTGCCTCTATTATTTTGCTGTTTCTCAAGTTTTATTATGTACCTTCGCTAATGTTTTATTTCTAGTGCCACGTCCACTGTGCATTCCTTTAATTTGTTCCTATTTTTTCGCCTAGGGTTTGATAATACTTGTCAATTGAAATTAGCGGTTCTCATGTTTATATGTTCTGAGGTTTTATCACCAGTGCAGCTTATATTGCGTTGTTACCAATTTTTCATTTTGCTTCGCTGAGATTTCACGTCAGAACCACTTCTACCGTTCTCTAACTCTTGGTTCTGATATCTTCCCTGATGTTTTATCACCACTGCTGCTTCTATTGCGTTGTTTCCCATTTTTTATTTAGCTTCGCTGAGGTTTCACTCCAGAACCGCTTCTTCTGGGTTGTTACTTTTGATTCCTTTATCGTTCCCAAACGTACCACTGCACTAATCTCCTTGTTTTATTTGTCGAAACCATTATTTTTATCATATTTATCTCTTCTACGTGTTTATGTCATTGTTTTATTTATCCGTTTTTTCCAATGACTATCAAGTTTGATGCATTGTGCACTTCTTTCAGTAATGTTTGCTATTTGCTTCCACCCCCGTCATATCGACTGCATCGGTTTGCTTGTTATATCTTTGCCGTTTTACCATTTGTATCGATTCTTCATCATTGATCAGCATGTTGCATGTATCTTTACTGTTGTCACATGTGACACTGTATCTGCACTGTTCCCATTTTCATTTAGATGTGGTGTATTTTTCACAGTTCCTCTTCTTCTGCACCAGTTAACTGTTATAAGGTGTCTATGCTGTGTGTTACCAGTGTCTTCACCGGTAACATGTTTCATCTGTGTTCACTCTTAGTGTTGTCACCATTTTCGCTTCATCGGTATTGGCGTACATTTTTCTCATCTTGACAATGTCTTCGATTTCGGCTTATATCAATCATTGCAATATCGTTAAATTAATACTGAATCTCAATGGAGAGTGTTTGTTTATATGTGCGCATATACCAAAACGCTTTAGCCAATTCACGTGCGTGAACATGTACACTTTTATCGACCTCTGCGAAACATATAGACCGGCTCACCGCATATCGCATTGCTTTCCATCCTTACATATGCTATGGTTTGGATCAGTTACTAAGTATTTTCCTTTACAGGTTGAATACAAACGAGTCAAAACAAAAATTTGTATAATGTCAATGCTACTGATGTCTATTAAGAAGTAACAAACTCGAAATTATCACAAATATGTAAGGATTTCTTTTGCCAGTTTTGGTTTATATACACTGAGGAGTTTGCAAGGCATATACTTGTTAGATAAAAATAACGCATAGTTAATATGTCGTAATGAAAAGGACAAACAACAGATTCACGTTTTTAGTTGACGGAGGCTGGACATCTTGGATCGCGTGGACCGAATGTGACGTCACGTGTGGTGCAGGTTACATGTCCCGCGACAGGAACTGTAGCAACCCGGTCCCGAAATATGGCGGCAGCGACTGTAGTGGAACACACAATGAAACACAATCGTGCACACTGAGTCCTTGTCCAGGTATAATAATGCCGTTTACTGATAAAAAATTCAAACGTTGTTTTAAATATAAAAAAATCATTGCTACAAAGATATTACTGATACTTATTGTTTGTTATAACTATTTTTTGTTTTAACGCGCAAGGTCCCTCTCACAAATTGTTGATGTTGTTTTAGTAGTAGAAGATGGAGTATAAGAAGTAATCGTTATTGTAGATGATGATGATGATGATGATGATGATGATGATGATGATGATGATGATGATGATGATGATGATGATGATGATGATGATGATGATGATGATGATGATGATGATGATGATGATGATGATGATGATGATGATGATGATGATGATGATGATGATGATGATGATGATGATGATGATGATGATGATGATGATGATGATGATGATAGTGATGCTGATGATGATTATGATGAGGAGGAGGATGATAATGACACTTTTATATATGCACCATCATAGTATATCATCACATTATAAATACTTCAAAACTTTCCTGAATACAGAGAGATACCTAAACATGGATCTACCTTATATTTAAAAAGGACGTTATCGAATGTTCGTTGTTCAAGCCACGAACTACAAATTAAAAAAGGCCGACATATGAATATAGATAGAGAATATAGATATTGTTGCTTCTGTTTAAAACGCAATGTATGTGTAACTGAAAACGAATTCCATTTTGTTTTAGTGTGCCCGTTATATGATAAGTTAAGACTTAAATATTTAATGGACATTATTGGAAACCAGTATGTTACTTTAAATCTGTTTTATACAATGATGTCGGAATATGACAGAAAGAGTGTAATTGCTATTGCAAAAAATATGCACGATGCGTTTACTACTCGGAAGACGTTTTTGCTTGATACTTAATTGAATATAAAAGTGTTTCTTGACGTTATAATTACTTTCATTATGAAATATATAACTTGAAATACTTACTTGTCAAAGTTATTATATGATATGTTATATATATTGCATGCTTATGTCTTTGTGGTACATGTTCTGCTCGTTTATAATATAATTATTAATTAACATATCTCTGTCACCACCATTGGATGATTATTGAACAATTGTATTTTGGTCTGGAGGCCTTGCATTACAATAAACCATATGTTATGTTATGTTATGTTATTTTATAGTGTTTAATAAGATAACTATTGACAGTTGACGGAGGCTGGACATCATGGACAACGTGGAGCGGATGTGACGCCACGTGTGAGATAGGTAACGTGTTCCGAGAAAAAAACTGCAGCAACCCAGTGCCGAAATACGGCGGCAGCGACTGCACTGGGTCACACATTGAAACAAAATCGTGCACACTAAACCCTTGTCCAGGTATTGCGATGTTGCAATAATTACGTAACAAAACGTTTTAAATCAACGCTTTAATAAAGAACAGTTCAACGTTGCCATTTATTTTATGTTAAACCTTTTATGTGTTATTAATGTGTTTGTGTGTGACTCGTCTGATCTATTAAGCAAAAAGATGAATTTGATTTAGATGACATTCATTTCCACGTATGCATGTCTACCGTTACAGTGACAGATATAATTGACTATATAATTGAACATACACCTTAAACAAAAAAGGCGACCAAATTTGAAGAAATCATATATGTAAGGCTTTCGTTATATTATTAGTGAAAGTAGTTTTATTAATGATGATGTTGATGAAGATGTTGATGACGATGATGATGATGATGATGATGATTGTGCCAATTTTTCATGTAGGTACCATCGTAGTGTTTATTATGATACTATTGACAGTTGACGGAGGCTGGACATCGTGGACTACGTGGAGCGGATGTGACGTCACGTGTGGAATAGGTCACGTGACCCGAGGCAGAAACTGCAGCAATCCAGTACCGAAATACGGCGGCAGCGACTGCAGTGGAACACACAATGAAACGAAATCGTGCACACTAAACCCCTGTCCAGGTAAAGTAATGATGTCATATATACTGAACAAACACATTATTGTTAGGATAAGAATTGCGATAGATGTTACTGATACCTATTGTTTGTTATAGACGTTTTCCCATTGAATCGTCAGGTCTATAAAACAAAGTAGATCAATTTAACTTGGATGCCATTCGCTTCATGTGTGAATCTCAATATCGTTAAGCTGACAGTTTTGCATGGAATCTGCAGAAATATTTTAGGTTTTTACTATTTATTGAATGTGATGAAACATGGACCGCAAACAAAAAGGCGACCGAGTTTGTGATGAACATGTCGGAATGTGTAATGCTTTTGTTGCAGCTGTACATGGTGTTGATCGTAATGAAAAAGAAGAAGAAGAAGAAGAAGAGGAAGATGATGATGATGATGATGATGATGATTATGATGATGGTGATGATGGTGATGAGTAGGATTAGAATGATAAGGATGAGAGGGATTGGGGTGATGATGAAGACACTTAACATAATTTTTAATATAATGCTATTGACAGTTGATGGAGGCTGGACATCGTGGACCACGTGGAGCGGATGTGACGTCACGTGTGGAACAGGTCACGTGACCCGAGGCAGAAGCTGCAGCAACCCGGTCCCAAAATATGGCGGCGGGGACTGTAGTGGAACACACAATGAAATACAATCGTGCACACTAAACAAGTGTCCAGGTATAATAATGTGATAACCTGTATATACATGATTTAACTGGTAACGAGGATGACGAACGAAAACGGCTTTGAAGATCTATATTAACGCCCCGTATGTTCATTCGTCCTTCCGTGTGTCTTTCTATCCGTCAGTGTGTCCCGCTTTTGTGCAGATTCAAAATCAGGGATTATTTAAGCGATTCAACTGAAACTTCATGTAAGGATAGAGTGCATTGAGAGGAAGCATAGAGAACAAGTGCCGTAACTAACATTTAAGGCTTTACAGAGTTATTACATTTTATAATTTTGGCGGTGAAACACTTTATGAGAACTAAAGGCTTTTAAACATAATTTTGATAGAGGCCATTCAGAGCACATTTAGTGATGTGCAGAAAACAAGAACTAAATCTTTCATGTTATTATTATGTAGTTCTTTCCCTGTTCTTTTTTAAGTCCTCTTTTTCTTTTTTGTGCTGAACATAACTAAGGAAGTATTTAAGGGAATCAAATGCAACTACAAATAATGTAAGTAGGGGAATTAAAGAGTACAAGGACCGTAACATTTCATTCAAGATATTTATAGTTATTGTCATTAAGATGTTTCGTGTGCAAAGCATAACTACCTTATCATTGAAAACATGAAATGCAACTTTTTTATATTGATTCATTGAGGGCATAGATAGTAAATGCAGAATACAAAATGCATAACCAATTTGTCAGTGTTTTTAAGTTATAATCGTTTTTTGCATAGTTTGTTTCTTGCGTGCATCATTTAATAATACATGACTTTAAGAGAAATGCCAACTTCCATTACCGTAACTGTCACTTTAAGATTTAGCAAGATATTGCCCTTTATTAATTTCTTAAGTGTGGAGCGTAAAGGCATTCGTATTTATGGGATTAATATGTGTTATCTATTTTGGTGAATTTCTTTTTAAGCATTGAAGAGGAGTCGTACAATCAACCGCTCCCTCCCACTCCTCCTTTACAACAACAATAAAAACAACAACAAACCAAAACAAAAAACAACAACAAAGACAGAAGCAAACAAAACAACAAACACCACATTCACCAAAACAACAACAACAAACAAAACAACAGTAACAGCATAAAAAGAAACAAGACAAAATCTTCATATATTGGTCAAACATTAAAAAAAATGAGTTTTCACAAGTAGTCACTCTAAATGACTCCAAACAAGTCTAGGCCATTCGGATCGCGCCGGCCAGTTCCGACCAAAAACCTAGAAATCTGGCCATTCTGGATCCGTTAAAACAGCTCATTTGTATTAAAATTCTATATTATTGTTATGACTGATATAATTTAACACGTATTTTAGCATTGATTTTAACTGAAACATAAATACCCAACAGCTTTATTTAAGTGCTCAGCAATTTGTTCAATCACTTATTCGAAGCTTTATTACCGCGTGAGAGTTGTGATTGTCCCTTAAAATGAATTGGTGTATCATAGCTATAGCTCGACAATACTGACCTGGCACTCGTAAACTTCATTAGAAAAATTGTATACCCTTGGATTGAAAATATAAGTCGCGTTCTGAGAAAACTTTACTTAATGCATGTGCGTAAAGTGTCATCCCAGATTAGCCTGTGCAGTCCGCACAGGGACGACACTTTCCGCCTAAACTTGATTTCCTTGAAACTAAAAATACCATAAAAGCGGAAAGTGTCGTCCCTGGTTAGCATGTGCGGACTGCTTATCGACACTTTACGCACATGCATTAAGCCCAGTTTTCTCAGAACGCGACTCATATTATCTATATCTATAATCTATAATAAACATGCAATCGGTTTCGTCCGAACACGTTTTCCATGACTTTGATGAGACCAAAACAGTTTTTAACGAAGTAAAATTTAATCGGAAAGTCATTTATTGTGTGTAACAGTACTCAAATATAGTCAAGCCATTTCGGTGCCAGGTTCATATTGGCGGGCTTAACCCATTTATGCCTAGCGTCTAGAAAAAAAGGCCTTGGCAAACAGCGTAGACCCAAATGAGACGCCGCATGATGCATATTTTTATAGTACATATATAGAAATAAATATACTATACATCCCTTATTTTGGAAATTAATTGCTCCAATTTAGCAGGATGGTAGAGTACACTAGGCATAAATGGGTTAACTATTCATTAGAATTGCAGGAGAGTCTGACATCCTCTTGGCAACTGTTCAACTTGCGCTGCGAGGTTAACAGGCCGAGGTCAATGGCTGAAATGTTGTCTCCGATATTGCAAGATAATAATTTCCATATTCTCGAATAACTATTAAATACCGTATGTATTAACTACCCCTATATAAAATACAATAACATACTCCAGTAATTTATTCATGAAAATTTGCATAACGATACACGAACACACGACATAATAACTCACAACAAGACAATAGTTGACATTTTCATCCATGTAGCACATAGTAGCAGTAAGATTTTCAATAAAATTAAATTGCGCAACTTTCTATGCAGAATGTGCTTCTTTCAAAACATATGAGGTAAACATGGTACAAATCGATAACATTCACGTGTTGTCGAAGACTCAATAAGCGTTAATTATGCGTTTGAACAGTTTCCCATATTTGCATTTGGTTGTGTACGTGCACGTTTTGCACTAGTTTAACGAGGCCGTTTAATTAGTGAAAACCGCTTCAATCGATTAAAGTCGTTTCCAGTTGGAAATAAACATATTCAGCGACACAGTATATTTATATAATTGTGCATAAAAATCAGAACCGCGATAATATTTTCGAGCTATATGGTTCAACAAAATTAATCTGATACTCTTGAGTTCAATTCGAATCAATTATAAGCCTGGATTGTCTTATTTATATATTTGCATTCGGTTAGCTCTTGCCTATTTTTTAAGACCTATAGGTCTTTGCTATTTTGCACGGGTTTAATAAGGTCATTATAGTATACTAAGTGATGTGAAATGTAATCCCTTCGAGTACGAAAACTAATATATTCATGCATAAAGGTCATAGCCAGGTTGATACTGGCGAGCTGTTGATCACAACCACGGCGCATAACCAAATGCTGTCTGTTTTGAACAGCTTGTTTGAATATAAACATTGTTAATGGTTAACTTGCTCGATAATAATTAGGACACTGAAATGGACATTTTTCTGCTTTATTGCAAACTCTTAAATTTAAAAGTTGACAGAAAAATAATTATAGATATGTCTTTAGAATGGTCGCCATGGTTTTACACGCCATGTGACGTCACATGCGGGACTGGTTCCCGGTCCAAGTTACGCTCTTGTTCCACCACACGCGACGAGGATTGCAGCGGGAATGCATATGATACGGAGTCGTGTAATTTGCAGGAATGTTCTAGTTTAGGTAAAATTGCACCTGGCGATCACTGATGATGATCCCACAAATATTAAATCATCGAATTCCCGGCGCTTCCTTCATGCTTCAAGCGAGTTCATATCGCTTAAGTTGAGATAAAGGCGAAACAATAAAGCGCTTCGTGTACCCGATGCTTCATTTTCCACGATGCGTTTGCTTGGATAATAGTTAATACTTCTGTTTCAGCATTGCCGAAATGGTTTCACATGTAATGTGACGTCACGTGCGATAGTATTTACCGCGCAAGGTTACGCCAGTGTTCAACTGATCATGACATGATGTGTGTTCTACGCAAAAAGTGCAGTGAGCTTCTTGCACACTTTAATAACAATGTTCTTGGTTCTTAATGCGACAATGTTGCGCTGATGACTTCATGCTTACGGCTTTAAGAGTTTTGCATATCCTTCATGCTTATGTCGGATTTAGCTTATAATTTGAGTGGTATGTGCTCCGGCTATGGTGCTTTGTCTGTTATGTATTCGCGTTGTCGTGCTTTGGGTCACATGTTTTGCTCTGAGTGACATATTGTTTCGGACGGCATGTTTTTTTATCGTGCTTTGGGCAGTATCTGTCACAGGTTTCTTGCGATTGGCGGCACGTGGTTATGCCGTTGTGCATTTGGCGGCGTTGTTGAGATACCGTCCTTTGGGGTCGAGCGCGCTCTCTTGTACAAATGGTGCTATCAATCTTACTTTTCTTCGCTGACATTGCTTTGCATGTCTTTCATCATTGCATGTCGGTGTATACATAATTACGTAACTGTCTTTACACCTCAACAAAAGGGCTGGTCGATTTAACATGTTATGCAGTGCTTGCTTTTTTCGGTATTTGCATATGTGTTTTGGAGTAAAATCACGTGTAGCTATTCCATTTATTCATATAACAAACACAAACGCCATTAGAATGAATGAAGAGTTTTTAACCATGCAAAGCACATGAATGTAAACTTCTGAAAGTCATAAAACCTATTCAGCTTGCAGTTAATTTGTTTTACTTCACGACGACGTATGGGTTGAGTATGATATTCTTCAATAGTTTATCAAACGAAGAAAGTCGTTTTTAAAACAATTAAAAAAAGAGTATATATTGCTTTATTTAGTATCATGTATTTATTCCCTGTTATGTACGTTTAATAGAATTGGTATTTACACCACAACGCATTGTCTAACGCACAGGTGATCACATAAATGCTTTATTATTTTTCAATGTGAAGCCATTTGCAAGTACGGTTCGCGTTTCTTTTCAGATAGTGCTGCAATCCTTGGGTGTGACTTCGATAATAAAACGTTATGCCATTGGTCCAACGTTTTAATATCAGACGATATTGATTGGTCAATACAACCGTCTGATCATACCCAAAATCTTTCCGATCACAAATCAAGTTCAGGTGAGAACAATCACATACTAGTTGAGTCTAAACGCAATTAAGCAAAATCTTAGTATAATGATATCACACTGGCAAAATAATTCAGTGATCGAAAGTTCACTTTTAACATACTACACGTTATTCATTTTTCTCCGAGGTCCAATGCAATTGTGCTTCAATATGGGCACTAAAGACCCAGCTCTGTCTTTGGAGCGGGCGGCTGCTCATTCTCACCCCCATCCCCCGCAACCCAACTTAAGTGTTTTCTTCTAGTGATGACCATATGGTCGAATCCCGTTTATTCCCGTTGCACTCAATACAGATTTATTAAAAAATAATGAGAAGTTGTCCCCTTAGGAATGCATATGCGTAGCATTAACCAATATTCAAATGATGCCGGACTAGTATTTGTTTGAAAGTCCATATGAGACATAAATAATATAAAAAGAAAAGACAAACCAGCAACAAATACCTATATTATATTTCAGGATCATTCATAATTCTTAACAAAACATCGGCAGTGCCAAAGGGAGCTAAAGCAGTGTTGAAAAGTGCCGAGCTGCCTCCGTCGACCGGCGACTGCCTTCAGTTCTGGTACATCGCAAAAGGCGTCGATATAGGGGAGATAACCGTATACATTCACACTGATACCAATACCAAGACTCGGGTCTGGTCGCTTGGAAACGGTCACGTTACTGGATGGGAGCTAGGCAACGCAACTTTGAAATCCCAAAACTCACATTTCCATGTAAGACAAAGTACGATTTGTTATTTCTGCATTGAGATGTAAACATGGATGTCAATTGACCAAACTATAAGATGTGTTTGACAGTTGAACCTTTCAGGATGCTACGATTACAATATTTGACGCACATGTCGGACACTGTTAACACTGTTGAACGGACTTTAACCTATATATGCATAGGTATAAATACCATAACAAATGGTCCATTGCTTAATAGAAGTGGTATAGCAACTCAATAACAATCAATAGTTAAACAAGAATCAAATGCATATCATGCGAGTTTAGAAAATAGAACCGTGTTACCAGAAAAATTAAAGTTCGTTTACGTTCAAACTGTAAAGGCAAAGTACACAATTGCCATAAAACGTGTGCGCAAGATTAATATCATATCAATCTATTATCGTATTTTTCAGGTTTCCTTTGAAGGCGTGATAGGCGATGGTATATCCGGGTACTTAGCACTGGACGACATCACCATGGTTAACGGAGACTGTGTTCTTCCGGTCCACCACAGTAACACAGCCGCACTCATCGGCTGAGGCGTAGATTGATATTGCAATGTAACCTGTTTGATAATATAATGTACACACAGTGTTTCAAGATTTGAACATGTATTGATTTATATTTCCATATACTGATAATAATTTGATATGAATACACACAGTGAACCACTTCCTTAAGGTGGAAATTATTCCTTCTACAATAAAAAATACTGGCAAACAGTGTATAATAGGGGTATTCCACTTCGACCCGATTCCCCACGATTTGTCCCGATTTCCAATATTTTGTGGTCGGGGATATTTGTAGCTCAATTGGCGAAGGTACTAACTCATTCCTAACTAGTCGTGGGCCAGTCGTAAGTGATTCCTGCAACTCGTGAGCTCCCGAAAAATCGTGGCCAGATTTTAAACGTGTTAAAAATTTGGCCAGGACCTCCAAGACTGAATTTAATCGCAGTTGACTCCTAACAGCATCGTAGTGTGTTCTTGGGCGTCGTAATGGAATCGTAGGTAATTCGTGACTCAATCGGGAAATCGATGATCACGTAAACTGTTTACGAATCAGCTACGACTTTGTCAAGACTCTCACGAGTTCACCCCGAGTGAGTTGCGAGCCCGCTAAGATTATTGCGATTTAGATCAATATCAATAGATATTGGCGCCTCATTCATGGGTGCATTCGGTGAGGTCCTAGCTTAGTCGTGACCGATCTGCATCGTTCGTAGTACAGTCGCAGTAGATTCTTACACAACGTAGTGAAGTCGCGACCCTATTCGCAAGACTTCAACCGAACCCCACGATTCGTCGTAACTCAATCGCATCAGTGTCCGACTGTCATAACTGAATCATAGACTATCACGAGTCTTCCCGAATCAATAAATGTGATAAATCGTAGCGAATCGTGGGCTTGTTTTCGTAGTGGAATATGGCCATAACACAATAATAATTCGTGATTATTAACAAGAAAGTTTTCAGATTTACAACTACCCTTTAATTATGATTACAATGTTCAAACACAATAAAAAAACACATACGAAACGGTATACACTATATCGAGCAAATGTCGCGCGTCGTATCGTGCGTCGAGCAAATGTCGCGTGTCGACCTAGGGAATTTTAGGTCGACAGGCGACATTTGAGGGACATTTGCTCGATATAGTGACGAGTGTCATATCGCATGTCGCGCGTCGTATCTTGCGTCGCTCAAATGTCGACTGTCGCGCTCTGAGGAACATGAATCAATGGTCTTACATATTTTGCCGTTAATTATAATCATATAATATAGAGTTATTTTAGTAATGGTCATTATAATAGTTTATCCGACATATACAGGGCTTGCAGTTCTAGTTGGACACATTATACACATTAATTTGTATATGCATCTGACTAATTTGCTTAAAAATAATAGTATCTTTAATTAATAATCTTCTATTATGTGTTACGATCTTTAAATAATAAACACCGACGAATATACTTGCAAAAACACAGGATCCTATGAGGATAAAAGAACAATTAGAAATAAGTATATATATGAGAAAGAATTTGTTCAAACAGTATAAACAATAAGTATGTAATACCCAAGCGCTTTCGACTATAAGTCTTCGTTAGGGATGTACGGAGATATGAGTTTACGATTCATCGTTAGGGATGTACGGAGATATGAGTTTACGATTCATCGTTAGGGATGTACGGAGATATGAGTTTACGATTCATCAGTGCGAATGCACAATCGCACCATTGTCTTGTGAAATCCCGCAGCCACAGGAAACACCTTTCCGTCGAATTAAACCATGTGCTTTAGACTGGCGCCCGCGATATTTATGTTATCGATGAAATTGTAAAAACTGAAGTTATCTTTTAGGCATTCAGTATTTTTTTATTGATATGTGTGGTTTTATTTTCGTTTGAATTTATTTACGCATATTAAAATTGTATTATAGACTGACGCCCGTGATGTTCATTATTTCGATGTAATAATAAAATAATAAAATTTGCAGTGAACGTTTTAAATTCAGTTTTCTCATTATACAAATGTACGCTGTTGTTTCATTACAAAATTACAGTTGGTTCATTCCGTTGTGTTTGCTCATTTCCGCAACCTTTCTGTCGTCGAAAAGTCATAATACTTCTTTAAGTTTTTGCCAAATTCAGTATGAACATATTTTGATGAAATATTTATTACAATATTGTTTATATGTTCGTAAAATATAAATTGCCTTTTCGTTCACGAAAAGCCCTTTCCGCGGAAATGGTCACATTCTGTTCTACAATCATATCTCTCTCGATAATATGAATGGAGCACTAGTGCCTCTTATTGTGTATAATATCTCTGCTTATTCGGCATCTGATGCTATTTTGTAAAATTATGTTCAAAGCATTTACATATTATTTGCCTTATCGTGCCTCGATTCGGCATGGACGCTTTTACTGAGTATTATAGAGAAATCTGCTTACATTTTATTGGTACGAAATGCGGAGAAACTAATTGATAAAAAAGACGCTATATCCGAGACTTCATAAACTATGTACAAAGTAAATAACGTGACATCACAACGCGGAAATATTTTGTTAATTGATTTCCAAGAAACGAATATTCCCTAGAAAACACAATGGAAAAGTGGTAGACCCTTTTTAGAATAAACGTATGCTGGTTGTTCAGCATTTATTTTAATTATTGATTATTCTATTAACCACAGTATGACAATGATCATTCTTTACATGGCAGTCTCAATTCAGTTTGCACAGCCGTAGCTAAAACGACTTCAGTGCAGTTCAAAAGCACATTAAAAATTATAATTTAAGTTATCATAAAACATTAGTAAAATACTTTGCTATAAATGCTTAATTATATTACTCTCAAACTTTAACTAACTTAAGTCAATTGTTAATCAGATATAGCTTACCTTCAGAGGAGAATTGATAACGTCACTTCAGGGAGAAAAATGCAAAGTTTTTGTGCAGGGAAGGGGACAAATTTCGGTATAAACCATACAAAAACTCTGGAAATTATTTGCCCAGATGCACGTCTCGAGAATTCACTCAGAAAAATAAATAGCAAAAGTTGGTCGTCTGGCTAGGTTTATCAGTGAATTTCTCAATTCATCTGCTAGAGACCACTGTTTACACATTGATGCGCCGTGATAATACTTTTAATGCAGTACCTGAAATTAACGTGTATTCTTCAAGTAGTTTTAACAATATAATGGTGACAGTTACATCAGAAAGGATAGACACACTAAAGAAGATGGCATGGTTATGTGGAAACACAAACATATCGAATACTGGTTTATATAAGCAGTAAAAAATATTATAAAAAGTTCATGCAAATTTTAAGTGAAACGTGAATGTTGTATTTCTCAAGGGATTTTTTTTTATTTCATAATGTTACAGCGCTTGTCTAATAAAATCAAGAGCATTTCAAATTACAAAAACATGATGCATGTAGCGCGATTTTGATTTGTTATAAGTAAGTCTAAGATACTCATGACATGCATTTTTGGCATGCCATTTTTTCTGGGCTCTCTTTAGCTGGGGAACACGTTCCATCCCAGCACCTTTTATATTAAGTCTTCCAGAGTCATGACAGATACATTTCACGTCATAATCCAATGATTTTTTAAGTTGATGGAAGTCGATGCATATAAATGTACAGTTACATCAGACTAAAGTAATTTCGCGACATATGTTATGCAATCAAATTGGCAAATTCGTAGAAAAATGCAAGAAATGAACTTTTAAATTGCATACAATAGGAGTAAAGTTAGAATGGTCTCAACTCCTGACATTAAAAGCAGTACTCACACTGGACTAAACTCTCTTTGAGCCAACCAGTTTTCTTTGTCAGCCTGAGCAAATAGGTAAGCAAATAAAGAAAATTAATATTGCAATATTTTGTAATGATAACATAGCACATATCATCACGTATCATCATGTAACATACATTTGTCAGTATAGCAAGTAATGACAATCGTACATGAAATAACAATTTTCATAGTTATAGTCATAACTTAGAAAAGTTTTTATGATTTTAGCATTTTGACAATCAGAAACGACCCAGATCAAAGTAGAAGACGTCTTAGGTCACTGACGGCCATGACCATGCCTGCCAAAAATAATATGACCTTTATCATAAATTGTTAGGTGTATAACGTTTGATAAGAGACACAGGTCTAGAAAAACAAAGATAAATACTTTGACATGTATGATGTTTATAACAAACCATAACTATTGCGGGCATCGCCCAAGCTCGCTGCTTAGCATGTAACTGTGCATACTATTACAGCGTTTAGTCTTACTGTAATAGGGATTAGATAACATTGCAGTGTGGGTACATTGCTTTCTATGAAATCTATTTGAGATATTTATCAGTAACATACCAAATCTAAGCATGTTAATGTAAGGAATAATTGCAATGGTTATCTCTTTTGCGCATTCTTTGAGTCATATATAAGCTATGATTTGATTGGTCAGCACAATTGAAACGACGGATAAAATTTGTTTATTAATAAACCATTTTCGCTTTTAAGCAACATTTGCGATTAGCTTCAATTACAAATGTATTCGAAGCTATTTAAGGACAAACTTTAATGAACTTTAATGTTACTACTAGATGCATACATAACCATAAACATGTAAAACATTAAGAAAATACCTTATTTAAATTAATATACCCAAATTGCTTATTTTATTTATCATTATTTCTTTGCACTTTCGACCTACTTCAGTTTCGACCCAGAAAATAGTGATAGACCAATGTTAAAACAATGATTTGAACATGGAGTTGTACATGTTCCATCATTATAAATGGACATTTGCTGTAATAGTGTGTTTTGATCGTGTTTTGTCCGCTTTCATAACGGGTACATTCTAGATGGATATCAACCACCACAGCTTGAATTTACCTGTGTTGTGACGAATCTTAAAACAAAAAACAGCAAAATTTCTTCACGTGTGTTAATTTATTGATATGGTAAACACTTTATATAACACTGAAGAAATATAATATATTCTACAGAGTCGGTGGGGTCATGGTCAAAGGTCTATATTACTTTATATTAACAATGGGTATAATGTTGTAATAAGATGCCTTACACGAAGGGGAATAAGTTCAAGGTTATTTAGGTTTTAGGTATGTTTGACAAATGAGGAAAATACTAAATAATAAATTGCAAGCTTTTGTTTTAATTCTCTTGCCTCGTTGTTCCGATCATAATCACGTTTGTTGATTAGGTTTAACTCCAGCATAGATTGATATGACGGGTTTTTAAAGGAAACTCAGTTTGTTAATACACTTAAGCAATACACTTTGCTCAATATTGCATAAAGGTGGGTCACAATTTTAATAGCAAACACATTAATTCTCATTTACTTGATAACAACATAAGTTGTTTGTCATTGGACCCTAGCTTAAACACAGGACTTAAAATAGAGCGGTTTTTCTGGCCATTTTGGCAAATAAGAGTCTGGTCCAATTAGGACTTGTTAAAATCGATAATATTACGGATGATGATCTGAAATATTAACTATATGATGCTATATTCTTAAATCTTTTTCTAAAAAGAAGGGATCCGATGAAGTTGACACTTGTTCGTAATTTTATTTCATCGTTCCTCAAAAAGGTGTAACTTTGTTGCTCTGGTCTCCTTCCTACAATTGAGTAATTAAATGATAATAGAATTGCGTTTTAATTTCCTTTTATTATAGTTTAATTTGAGTTGCAATGCTATGAGGTTACATTTTATTTACACTTATATGTATCATGAATATTGCCTGGCCAAGTCAGGTTGAGCACTCTAAAACCGATTTAAACCCCCAATGCTTTGCATTGACTGTTCCAAGGAGCTGACCCCAGCTTTATTCTTCTATGAGTTTATGTTGTTTCGTATTGTGCTGTTTCGTACTGTTTTGGCAATTGGTCACTTGCCTTAAATAAAGGACCAACTAATTGTATATAATGAGAAAATCAATACTGCTCCAGCAGCTGAAGTTTCACTTCTTTATATTTATAAATTATAACAATGCGACTTGGCTGTTGAACACAAATGCATGCTTACAATTATTTATTTTAATAATAAGTTGGTTATTTACTGATGTTTATAGTTTGCCAATACAAAGTCGATGAAGTGTTAGCTGTGTGCACATAGAACTGTATTGCTGTTGTTATTTGTATTTAATTACAGCGATCTTTTTGCCAATTATCATGCTTCAGCAAAGAATTATAATACTTGCTCCATGTTATGGCAACCAAAACGTGGACACACAAATAGTGTAAACAAGCACCTACCTGAGACCCCCCTCCGCCCCCCCCCCCCCAAAAAAAAAGAAGAGAAAAAATGTCAAAGTTTATGAACAAGGCAAAGAAGAACATTGGTCGACCGTTTCGGAATCATGAAATATAAGTCGCATGTTCTCATGTCTAACCAGGAACACTGCATCACCTTATGGCAGCCAGGAATTGTATTGAATATATTTTAACCTTCTGAGCAAGTTGCATAATGGGGAGCAACAATTTTATTTTTTCCACACTCAAAATAGTTCAAAAGTCACACAAGAAAAACTGCCCAACCCACTAAGAGTAATGTTTTAAACGGACATTGGTATCAGTAGAACAAAAAAAAATATCATGCAAACTTCTTGATGATTTGGCAAACACTCTGCTGACTTCCAAACTGTTATAAAGGTATTTCACGTTGACGAAATTACCTTTTTTTTACCGCACATGCACGAGTATTGAACCCGGCCGAGACGCCAAGAAGATCAGCCATAATATGGCCTCCAGAGTGTTCACAATTTAATGTGATAAATACGGGAAATAACAAGTTGTGAGAATAAACCTTTGAAGAAAAGGTCTTTATGATACAAATTTGTAATTTCTGGGCACATTATTATGACAAGCTTTTCATAATTGATACCATTATCAACACAGAACCATGTATATGTATACATTTAAACCTAAAATTAATTAATGGGGGACACTTTTCTACTAGAAAAACCCAGTAAGCAGGAAGGTGGTCATTAAAAAATGTGAAAGTCACCTGTGAATTGTTAGAGATCAAATGCAGAAATTACATTCAGCTCATGACATAACATTAAATAGGATGAAAGGTCTAATAAGATTTAAATGTAACAATTCTTGTTGTTTGTCATCATCATCATCATAATCACCATGATGATGATGATGATAATGATGATTATAATTATTATTATTATTACTGTTACTATTAATATTATTTTTATTATTATTATTATTAACATCAAATACAACTACTCTATCATACATAGCTATCATTTTAATGGTTGTAATGATGTACAGAAAGAAACAACATGAACCTGTTTTAAGATGTTGCACTATATCTAAAATAACAAGCTTGTCTAACAAATCATGTTGCAGCTTGTTTTTCAACAGACCAGAACAGTTTTGGAACTGGGACTAGACCTAATTCAAACAAATCTTCTGAGCATATTTGGTGATGATTGGAGTAAAACTGTTTCTGTTAGAATGTGAATAAGCTTTTCCTAAAGCCATATCAGTAACACTACCTTGTCCTCTGGTGGCTATGTTTTTAAAGGAATGGGAGCCATTTTCGAACACAGCTTAGATATCATAAGAGCAAATGTTCTGTCCAATTGTCATGAAGATTTTACTACAAATATCACTTCTAGAGCGTTAACAGGGTTTCACAAAAGCCATATAAGAACAAAAATCCCACCCCCTGGCTGCCATGTTTTCAACAAACCAGTAGGCCGGTAAATCAACGGTAGTACTTCTCTAAGACCATCGCTCTGTTCCAATTGCGTCAATAACGATAACATAAATTACATTCATAAATATACGACTGTGTAATTCCCCCCCCCCCCCCAGTAAAATGGCGTTCGTTCTTATCATCGAAGGTTAGAGACGAATTATACTCATATTATACTCATTCCCTTATCTGTTTTGTTTTTTCTTTTTGGCCAATATCTTTATGTACTTGGGTAATGCTATTCCAATGTAGTTAACCTGAAAAGCATGTTTGATATTTACTCTGTTGTAAACATATTCTATCAATACCAACCATAGTCTTCCTATGCAATTTTCCATAATTAATATTAAACTATGTGAAAGAAAAACATTCAAATTATGTATGTCAAACATTATATGATATATGCAAAATATGTTATGTTTGCGATGGAATAAATATGGAATTACAAACAAAGTACCAGATTGTGATTGCAAGATATTTTTTATTCCACGTTTCACAATGGCCTGATAACACAGCTGAATCTTGTCCATGGTAAGATCATTTATGTTTGCTTTACTTTTAGAACATCTACTCCATATATCCGGTCCTTTTAACAAGGTTAAATTGGAGGATACATTAGTCTTTATGCACTAATGTCATACTGTATTAAAGATTGCATATCCAGTTTCTTTTGTACCATTTGGTTTATGACGTAAATAATAAGAAATATTTTACACCGTTACTCATCTTTCTGTTTCTACATACATGTATCAATGTACATACGGTGCAGTCATATTTAGACATAGTCGATTTCGCGCTGAAACTTGTATGGTCAAATGCTTTGTCATTAAATCCGAGGGAGTCGACAGTGGGGCTGAAAGGTTTTGGTCGCCGCCGCGATAATTTAATAGCTGACAGTCATGTCAAATCAGTCATCCTCTTCAATTTGAGTTATTTAATCATTTATCTTTGTCTTCCAGTATATTTTGCGACCGCTTTTTAGTTTTGTTAGTAAGTCCGGCTCATGGTACGTATTAAGATTATCATTGCAACGTCTTTTATTTTTCGAAGTTTACGGGGTCTTTTCGCATCGAAGGCTACATAATGTGTGTTTCTGAGTGTCCATTCCTAACTAAATTAACCTTCTTACAGTAAGGGCGAATTTTGAGTCATGTCTGCAATTATCGATTATTTAATTGAGAAATGTTGTCCTCTTAGTGGCACAACGTGCACCGTTATACTGAAAAAATTGCTTTATAGTCTGTTCTATAACGACAGGATACTATGAGGCCAAATCAGACATATGTGTCCACTAGCTAGCCATAACGGTAAGGTAGGTAGGTCTGCTAAAATTTGTGTCGTAAACTTTGTGTACGATTACCAATCAATTAGATTAAAATATGCAATGCCATACAGAACTCTTCCAAATCTTCATTAAAAAGTATTTTTATTATTGTTTATACATAACTTAATGCCAATATAGTGTATATGATCGAATGTAGAAACATGTATCGCAATCTTAATTGTTATAATAGTGATTTAGCAAAAAAATGACCGAAAACGTAACATGAAATACCAAAACAATGAGCTAAGGATCGGCTCAAAACTTAGGGTCGGTCGGGTTACATGAAACAAACATCGTGTTTTTACGCCTAAGATCTTCCACAGAGATGTGGTGTATTTTCATCACAGGTTTACAATGTTATCTATCGCTAGACATGCCACGCACGACCGAAATGCAGATTTCAAAACAACTTTTGAAACACGTATAAAAGACTGCATTATAAAGAGTTCGTTCATACTTTTTCCGTCGATATAAGCACATGTTTCAATATTCAAACCGTTATATGAATATTCGTGTAATCTTACCGATGCTGCAAAAAAATCATACGAAGTATATAATAAGAACGTAATGTAATGTGGTGCGCTGAAACGCAACGGGACGAAAAAGACAGAATACAATATCGCAGACAAGCAACAATCAAAGATTCGTGTTCGGCCTGTGTGTTATTTATCACCAAAATAGGAATCTTGTTCTACTTAATTTGTTATTTCAACAGACCAAAAACCCGATGTTCTAATATGCACACACGCAATTATGATAAAAAGGCAATTCACTACTCAGCCTTTTTAGCAAGTAATTTTTTTCTCATTAAGTAATACGTCGTTTTCTGATATTTTCTGCATTGTTTTAACGAAAGCCTGCACTATCAAAAAAGTCTAGTTTAATGTTCCGGGAAATAAATAAAAAAATACTCAACGCTGATCAAATGTAATCACGGTTAAAAAACTTCTTGTTTTAGTAGGAGTAAAATGCTTAATAAAGCAGGGTAATGTTTAATTGATTTTGTTTGTTGCAGAACTATCACAATTGCAATCATGTAAGTATCTTAACTTCAAAAACAAGTACGGAAGATTCCAAAGAAATATCTAAGGTCCGAAAAATATGACTACAAAACGGTTCTCTAGATTGCACCCTCGAAGTTTCTCTTTATACGTAATCAAGGATTAAACCGATCAGACAAAATACAGAGGGTGCAAGCAAGACTTAAAAATAATCGCTAGTAGTGATATAACATGTGAAAATTCTTGTTTTGTCGCGTAATGATATATAAAAGAAATCATTACAAACCAGATACTAGCAACAGACCTTTAGATGGAAGATTAAACATCCTATTATTCACATTTGATTAGCAGCACCGAATAACTCAAATCGTTACTATGTCTGTAAAAGTACTGGGTTTGGCGAGTAATAACAATGGGCGTTTTTCCACTTAAATAATGTGCACATGTAACCAATTAAAACGGCATTAATTTTGAATTGCATTGATGTTCTTTTGTCATAATCGGCAAGATTCATTTCACACAACGCCAGAATTTAAGTTATACTACATCGAAGTTTTCCCTTTTATGCCGTAACCACGTGCGAAATACAATGGTATCTACGTTGCCGTTTCTTCACATTGATAAGAATCAAAACCGGGCACTTTGTCACGGCTACATTGACGTATAAATGACCTGACTCTATAGGCCAACACAAGTTATGATATGTAGACGTTAAGAAAATCTCTTTCGGTTGGTAATTAAGTAAATTGAAAGTTAATGAAGCGCACATATATCAGATAGAGCAAGATGTTCTCAAACTTGTCCTTTTCCCTCTCAGAAGTAAAGGTGAAAATGGCTATGCGCAAACGGCACAAAACCAGAACAGCTTGCGAGTAACTCGCAGTCTGTTCAGGTTTTATGCTGTTTGCTGCTCATCAGTATCTAAGGATTGGAAATGAAGCCTTTAAAACTTGAATCTAGTAAGAGAGGTCTTAAGTTATATTTGACTTTCTAAGGGATTACAAATGCGTAAAAAATACTTATCTAAGTGGTAATGGGTTAACCAAAATATATCGAATTTAGCAAATTGGATCGAAAACTCAAGCTGAAAAAACAAAACAAATGTTAAGGGTAGGCAGAAAAAAGCTTCGGTCGATTTAGTAGAAACTAACAATTTTATTACGCCTTAGGCACGACATGCGTTCTTTGACCGACATTGTTTAATTTCCGACTCTGAGACACAGGACAGTTGTTAAAAGATAGTAATGAAATAAAATAAAATAAGCTTTGACAATGTCGGGATTAAATCTGAAACCAGGTGAATAAATATCCTATTTGCGTTAGAGTTATAATTTGTTATTAGGTTCTCTCCAAACCTGTACGAATTGTAACAGCATTGATTAAGAGCTTGTGGTATGATGGAGATGTATTTTCTATTATTAAAAAATATTCAAGAAACGATAACGATATGTTAAAATTTGAAAATTAAGTGTAATTAATTTTTTTTAGCCAAACGAATATATAGTGAAACATATTTTTTTAAGATGATATTTATTTTAAGAACATTAA
The DNA here is from genome assembly GCF_020536995.1 of Dreissena polymorpha. Taxonomy (NCBI): domain Eukaryota; kingdom Metazoa; phylum Mollusca; class Bivalvia; order Myida; family Dreissenidae; genus Dreissena; species Dreissena polymorpha. Next base: position 73,315,681 of record NC_068361.1, on the reverse strand, counting down.
CGTTCAATTAAGTTGTTGGAATCATCACTCAAAATCTCCGTTGAATAATCAGAGAAAACAGTGACGGGTTAATCAATTAATCATGACGAAACATGTGTATGTCAACTATTCAGTTAAAAAATGCTATCATGTTTTTTCTTGTAGTGTGAGCTTTTCTTATATAATATAAGTTGAAATAAGAATATAACTAATACATCTAGTGGATAATGTTAAAAAGTATTCAAATATGAGAATCTTAACTGACTGCATAAATACGAATTATCGTTCATTTATTTGAACACATATTGAGGAAGTAGTATCTAACCACCTTCTTGACATGCGAGTATTTGTCGGTTATACGTGTCATCTTAAAGTCAACAAGTAATATTTCAATTGGCAATCAACTTGGTTCATGCCCCTCCCCCGCCATGATAATGGAGGGAATGGCATTTAGTTAACCTTGTCCGTGTTTGTGTAATTGTGTGTGTGTGGGGGGGGGGGGATATTTTGCATCCGACTAATGACTGGGTTATAAATTTTGGGATTTAAAAAGGGCACAAATGATCATCATATCAAGACTACGTGACGCTTGCAGCATCCTTACTTTGCCATGCACTACGGGATGTCTAAATAAATTTGCTCACGTGATCATAAAAATATATATCGCAGGCAAAAACCTTCAATGTCAAAGTCACAGTGGGCACTTGGATATTTCGCATATAATTTATATGCATATTGCAAAGGTAAATGTTTGTGTCCGACTCATTACCTCGTCGTGCGTTTGGGATTTTGAAATAAATTGGCATACCAACACCACGTGTCGCGTGCATCAACCATGTAACTCGGGTAATGTCACTGTGGAAACTGTGTGCATATTCCTATATTAGTCGCGTTCTGAGAACACTGGGCATAATGCATGTGCGTAAAGTGTCGTCCCAGAATAGCCTGTGCAGTCCGCACAGGCTAATCAGGAACGACACTTTCCGCTTAAATTGGATTTTTGCTAAGAAGAGACTTCATTTAAACGAAAAATGTCATAAAAGCGAAAGGTGTCGTCCCTGATTAGATTGTGCGGACTGCACAGGCTAATCTAGACGACACTTTACCAACATGCATTATGCCCAGTTTTCTCAGAACGCGACTCATATTGATAATATTGATAATATGTTTGTCGTTCATTATGGGATTTCAAATAAATTTGAACAAATAATAATAATAATATCTGTACGATGTGTCGCGCGATAAGAAACCGTTATTCATATCAAGGTCACAGGTAACACTTTAAGTTTGCGCAGAGTCCTAATGTGTGGCACACAATACAATTTCATAGTTATATATTCGTACGCATCCTTTCCATTCGAACAAATGCCGGGTTAGATGAAGCAAGAAGCAGGACAGTTCTTATTAATGCCAATACCTGTGCACTGACACAGTTTGTCATGTTGAATGTTTATTATAATAGACGTATTCACATGAATAAATAAGAACTCGTAATCAGTTCTTGCTAAAATGCATGAATATGAAATCATAAAAATTATTTATTGGACAAACTTAATAAAACTAACTATTACATTAATTATAGAAAGATATGTGTTTATAATGTCTTCACCTGTTTTCATAATAAAACAAAATATGTGTTTGTCGGAAACACTATGTCCCCTTCTGCGCCGCTTTGAAGCTATTAATTTGACCTTTGACCTTGAAGGATGATTTTGATCTTGACCTTTCACCACTCAAAATGTGCAGCTTCATGAGATACACATGCATGCAAAATATGAAGTCAATATTGCCAAAGTTATAGCAAAATGTTAAAGTTGGGGCAAACAAACACACCAACAGACAGGGCAAAAACAATATGTCCCCCACTATAGTGGGTGGGGGACATAAAAACACTACATATTTTTTATGGTACTCAAATATTATTTCTATTAACTATTATTTCTGGTACTTTCAAGGCTTCTAAAATTTTCGTTGACGACTCATTCCTATCCTCATCGTTAGGTAATGCTTCGGATCGTCAGACTTATTTAACGACATGATTTATCAGTCCGTCACAGTTGGTTATGTTTTATTTAACATAGACAATACTTTTAGTGTGTCACATTCAATACAAACACGGTCGTGTGCATGATGTTAGTCATTACTATAAATATCAAGCTCGGGTGATGTGTGACGTATATAACGTATGGGGAACATACTTAAATAAAAAATAAAATCCTACCAAATCTGGTTGGGTTTTCTTGTGATGGCAGAGATTGCAGAGATTGTTTGTGAGAGCATAGAACGACAACTCTGCGTGGAGATTGATGTTGATCCTGAAACATTTTAGGTTTGGTAGGAAACATATTCAATGACATTGAAAAAGAAAAATATGTCAACCATATAAACGACAATCATACCAAGCTCAGTAACACCTAAAACGATGTAATATTTATTTGACCAATGAACGAAGATAGAGATAACTTCTGATTTGAAGTAATTTTTTTGGATTCTAAAATCTTGCGCTAGAATTTACAACTGATACATTGCTGTACTGAATACTTTAAAATGTGCATTGCCGAAATAAAGTTTGTTTATAAAACCACTACATCTTCCAAAACTTCGACATACATTTTGACTCGTGTATGTTAATTTGTGTCTACAGTCTGAACATTTTAAAATGTTCTGAATCGTTACATCATTTACGCCTGCATGATTCTTTTCTAGGTTATCTGTTCGCCGTGACTTCGATACTGATGTCATTTTTGTCAGGTAATATACTTTTTACTAAAAAGAACACACACAAAAAATGAAAAAAAAACACCACGATTTTTATTTATTCGTAAATTTTTATATTTCTTAATACTATTCAATATACCATTAATTGATTGTGGCGATATCGACTTTCTTTGCGTTGATCACCTTGAATATTCGGAGTGAGTGTATTCAGGGGCAACTGTCGTGTATGATTCGTACCGTTGCTAAGCAGTTAACAAGTTATTTTGCACCTTAAATATGAAAGATCATGTCTTTTGTTTTCAGAAACATCTAAACAACGGGGGGTCGATTAAACATTGTTTTTTTGTTAAATACTGTTTGATGTACGTGTTATATTCCACATGCAGGACTCAGATTGTGCATTCACACGAAGCCATCTTTCAACTATTTATTTAACATTTGAGTCGTGTTATGAGAAAACTGGGCATAATGCATGCGTATAAAGTGTCGTCCCAGATTTGCCATTGCAGTCCGTACAGGCTAATCAGGGACGACACTTTTCGCTTTTATGACATATTTCGTTAAAATGAAGTCTCTTCTTAGCAAAAATCATCCAATTTAGGCGGAAAGTCTCGTCCCGGATCAGCCTGTGTGGACTGCACAGGATAATCTGGGACGACACTTTACGCACATGAATTATGCCCAGTTTTCTTAGAACGAGACTCATTTGTTCTTTAGTTGGTGTTTGCTAATTCATAGCTAATGCAGCGAATACAATCGAATGTAGCCAAATGATCGCAAACTCATTAGTAACACTAGCGAATAGTAAAAACCAACATAAAATAAGACCAAGTTTAGAGACGGTACCTATGTTGCCATTAGTGACGGTCCAAAAAGTAGGTTTTTTCGGGTTAGTGGAAACGAACAACTTTTCTTCGCCATGTATTCCGCACTGTACGTGCATAGATTCCTCTCATGGTCAACGGGTCATCTCGTTGGAGGGCGGCGACTAGTATGTTATGTATTTTTTTTCGCTTCTGGGAGGAGAAGTTATTTTACGGATCTATGTTTATATTTTTGTTTTAAGAATATCGTGCATAGTGGTGATTTTGTGTGTAAATTAGTGTAAATAAGTACTGCATTTGTGCCTATTACATTTATTACAACAATTATTGCCAATAATGCAAAGCTAATTCTTTTAATTAATAACTGATCCACGACTGATTACAGGGGAAAGATCACAAGGACTGGGCAAATACGCGAAACTTTCTGGTTTTGTATAAAAACAAATGATGTTTTGTATAAAAACAAATGATGTTTTGTATAAAAACAAATGATTTTTTGTATAAAAACAAATGATGTTTTGTATAAAAACAAAACATGATCAAAATATATATATATATATTTTGTGGTTTTTCTAATTTGCTTTATTTAGTGGAGAATCAATGTAGTACGATATTTGACGACCTATCGCGCAAGCAAGTTTATTGGAAGGCGTAGTGGTACGAAAACGTACAATGTTTTAGTTTATTAATAGACATATAATAACGATCGCTATACACAACTTCACCAAATAGCAGTACATAAGTAAATGTCAGCCGGAATAGCTCAGTTGGGAGAGCGTTAGACTGAAGTTGTTTACGCAACAGTCATCTAAAGGCCCCCGGTTCAATCCCGGGTTCCGGCACGAACGGAACAGTTCGGCGGCTGACAATTTTTTCAGTCAGGTTAATAAATATAATAAAGCTTTATTTTACGTAGACATTTTAAAATCCATTTTACTACAATTGGACATTTTTATTAAAATTAATGGATGCAACGTGGTGACAACGTTAATTAAAATTTCTTACATCACTTAAATATCTTATAAAAAATACACCTGTTTTTATATAAACAAACAAATGCAAACAACACATCTATTATACATGTATTTTTATGGTTGTCTATCATAGGCCTATCCCTACCACATATAGAGCGCGAAACACGACACGTATTATTGATTGAAACAATGAGTTGCGATAAAGGAAGCAGCCGCTTATCAAGGAGGAGCTGTGTCCCAGCAACCAGTTTCCCTAGAGTCAAGCACTCCTCGGATTTTTTTTATAATAACCACATATAGAGCGCGTAGCGCGACACGTATTACTATCCAGGTGTTATGGGCCCTTTAGCATTATCCGACCATTACGTCCATAGTTATCTTCCTTAGAATTTGAAAAATTTTGAAATCCTTGTTCGAAGTCCAAAATTTTCATCCGATTGTTCCCAAACTTTCAAAGTTTTTTTTTATCAATGAGGACCCAACCCAAACTCTATATGAGCAATATCGTGCCATGAGAATTATGTCTCTTTTAATTTAAAAATAAAAGTGAAAAACTGCTTGGTGAGGTGATTATGTCAACATTTTTCATCAGATTCTTTCCAAACAGACAGTGTCTTCATATCAATGAGCATTTTTACCTCATTTAAAATGAGAAATATCGTGACAATAAGTCCAGAATTTTTTCTAGAAAATTTGACAAAATAAACAATTTCCACTTGTTTAAAAGATTTCACAACTTTCGTCTGAATCTTTCCAAACTTGTTAAGTGTTTTAAATCAGTATTACTCGAACCCTATTGAAAATGATGATCTTTTACTGAATTTCAAAGTATTGTGAAATGCAGCTTCTTTATACAATTTACAGTTTTCATTCAATTTTTTTTTCAAAACTTTTACATTGTTTTCATAGCAATGAGTACCAAACCCCTATCGTAAATGAGCAACGTAAGAATAAGTTCAGAATCATCTCCCCTTGAAGTTGAGAAAAATATGAAATTACGCTTACAAGATGAAGCAGATTTTTTAAAACCTACACAGTTCTGTTCCATTAATGAAAACTGCACACGGATACCAGTAAAAAAGGGAAACCAATTTAAATAAAATGAACTATGAAATATTTGGGAGTAACAACACAAAATCATAGATAATGGTTATTTGGGGGTTATAACAAACATCATAAATAATGGTTATTTGGGGGTTATAACACAAAAACATAGATAATGGTTATACCGGAATCTTTTTCTATTTTGTTTAAAATAATCGGCCAATATATTAATATTTACAGTAGAAAAGAAATCGTTCCTTGTAACTTCATTGAGTGCCTTTTACACTGAAATTCCCGACGCCCTGTGATGCTTTGCATCAATACTTATCTTGTTTATGTTTAACTATACATGATGCTCGAAACTGTGAACAACGGCCTCTGAGCATCTATAGGTAATTAGGTTTTTATGTAAGGAATGTATGACTTTCTTGCAATTAGTTTCTAAATGAAAGGTGTGGAAAAGTTGAAACAATTCTAGGTGATCCAATATAACTTCCAAAAGGGAGAAGGTACTTTGTTGCCTGATTTTTTTATTTGAAATATTTTATACAAGGGATATATGTCTTTTCACCGTGAAACATTCTGAATTGTCAAAAAAAAAGAGTGGTCAAGATTTAAAAGTGAATGTTGATAATGCTTCCCTTTTGAGTATATTAATGTTCATACTTTTAAATAATGGTATCGTTCGTTATAACGAAAAGAAACATCAATTTATTCCTTAGGGTCTGACGGGATAGCCTGCCTTAACTGTGGTCGCGCAGCGGACTTGCTGCACTGCTCGTCGATAGTAGAGTGTAACCTCGATGAGGTAACAAGACGTCTGAAATTCTATTTTATTTACCATAATTAACAACAACAACAACAACTACTGCTACTAATTTACCACCACCACCACCAACAACAACAACTACTACTACTAAACGACTTCTACTATTACTACTACTACAACTGCTACAACAACAAGAACAACCACAATCACTGCTACTAAAACAACAACAACTTCGACAACAACAACAACAACAACAACTTATTATACTACTACTACTACTACTACTACTACTACTTCTACTACTACTACTACTTCTACTACTACTACTACTACTACTACTACTACTGCTGCTACTACTACTACTACTACTACTACTACTACTACTACTACTACTACTACTACTACTACTACTACTACTACTACTACTACTACTACTACTACTACTACTACTACTACTACTACTACCACTTCTACTGTTACTTCTACTACTACTACTAATCCTACTTCTACTACTACTACTACTACTTCTTCTACTACTACTACCGCCGCCTCCGCCGCCAACTCCGCCGCTGCCTCCGCCGCCGCTACCACCACCACCACAACCACCACCACCTCCACCACCACCACCAACACCACTAGTATAACTAATTATAATAATTTTAACTTTGTTTGACGATGTAGGCGTGCTATGTGGACAGGACATTGACGACACTTGGCGGATCGCCGCAGTTCTCCGCCGGTTGCAGGAAGATCTCAGTAAGTAAAACTAATTAAGACTATTCATTGACTCTCGGCCAATAGACCATGGCTTCACCACTGTTGCCTACGAATTTAACCGCGAAATAAGTGTTTGATATATACATATAAGAACGACAAAATGTCGCACAGTGGCTTATCGAAAAAACAAAATGTGACAATTTGTGTATTTGATCTTACTCATATTTTGACAAATGCCATAACGAGTATTTTAGTACGATTTGCTCAGGAGGAATTTGACTTGCTTACGGTGTTTAACCAACGGTATTATGTCATACGTGTAAAAGACCAAAAGTACAATGTAAAACCAAAGGGTACATTGTTCACCTCAAAACATGTTCCAATTTTAAATTATTTGTTTTAAATTATTTGCAACAATTAAAAAAGAGTTGGTACTTACATGGGTCGCCTCGTTAATTGTGCAAGTTATTTGGAATAGATTGGTAACTTTGGCTACCTCGTTCTTTGTTTCAAAAATAAGGGATACTTACGTACGTTGGTCACCTACTAGTATTATGAGAACGTACGTGCATCGGTCGCCTCGTTATTTGTGCAATTAAAAGAAATAAGTATGTATATTGTCACTTCGTTATTTGTGCCAATTATAAAGAGTAGGTACGTACATCGGCTACCTTGTTATTTGTGCAGTTACAAGGGGTACGTACGTTCTTCGACTATCTCGTCATTTATGTCAATAACACGGGTTACCTACGTACAGTGGCAACTTTGTAATTTGTGCCAATTATAAAGAGTAGGTACGTACATTTGTTACCTCATTATTTGTGCCAATTGTGATGAAATATATACGTTCATTGGTCGCCTAGTTATTTATGCCCATTGTACGGAGTAGGTATGTGCATTGATCAACGCGTTATTGTGCCAATTATATGGAGTAGGCCACTGACATGCTGTAGACACAAACATGTCTAAAGGCTTGACACTTTTCAACGTGCAATATTCTCAATTAACCCATTTATGCCTAGTGGACTCTCCCATCCTTCTTAATTGGATCAATTTATTTCCAAAATTAGGGATGTCTAGTATATTTATTTCTATATTTAGAATATTTCTTACAGAAATTCCTGTAAGCAAACAGCGCAGACCCTGATGATACGCCTCATTATGCGGCGTCTCATCTGGGTCTACGCTGTTTGCCGAGGCCATTTTTTCTAGACGCTAGGCATAAATGGGTTAAATAAGAACAGTGTTATTTTACCTACGAGAACACGTTTGTTTTACTCTTTTCATAATGATGTTTGGAAAAAATAAATGCCCACAAAGGTTACCTGACTTCCGCACTACACATTTATTTGTATAAATAAATTGTATTTATTATATATTGTATAACTAAACACTTTTATTATTTTATTTGTTTGTCTTATTATAATCTTAATTATTTTTTTTTAATATACATGTCTTTATAGATTTTTGTTTCCAAATACATGTAAACAATAATCATGTTAGTTTTGTTTGGCAGACGTGTGCCAACCAAAACCTTACAGTCGGTGACGCAGTGTGTTCTGAGTGCTGTTATTCGGACATATGCAACACGCGAGGGTGTGGCTCGGATTTTTACGGTAAACAGAACAGCATCATTAACATACAAATAATAAATATAATACAGATACTAATTCCACACTCTACGGTAATTTCTGCCTCTGATACGAGCGGATTATTCGTTACTGTATCGTGAGTTGGCGCTTTCTATAAATATATGAGCATTCTATTAATATATTTGTAACTGCTTTCGTCCTGAGCTAGCCTAGAAGCGAAAGCCAGATAGACCGATAGACATTTCGCCTGTGTCGAGCTTTTTGGTGTTTCATATAAGCTTAGATTGTTTTCTTTTCCCGAATATAACTTGTCTTTTTAGGGATGTGTTGTTCCATGTTTGTGTAAAATTTGCGCCAACTTAAATTTTTGTCTATGATGTATATTGGCTTGTGGATTGCCTGTTTAGTTGTTCTTCCGATGAGTTTGATTGGCCGTGGAAGAGGATATTCATGTGTTTCCGTGCACCAGTCAACAGAGAAATTCAATAGTAACAATAACAAAACGATATGCGATGTTCACTTTTCACATGAACCGTTATCTACTCAAGTGAGCATTGATTCCATCTAATACTCTTTTCGAAGCGTATTTAAACGTGAATAGTTAAAGCATTTGCCATTAGTTTGTTCATCAATATTTTATGAATATCTTAAACATATAGAAAAAGGAAACAAAAGCGAAAAAAACTGATGATATACCTAATATATTTTCTAATGACTATCCAGGTGACCCAAGATCAGTGCTAAAATGCTACGGATGCGGAGACATAGCCGTGGGAGACAAATGTCCTGACATTGCTCAGTGTGACAAAACATTGGAGGTGCGTATTATGAACGCTGCAGTCTGCAAAGATAGGAAGCTGATAGCATATGCATCAAAACATAATGTTGTCATTTCATAACCCTTATTTCAATCATTGCTGGATGACAAACAAAACTTAATTCGTGTGTATCTGTTTGAAACCTTTCATTACAAAATATTAGCCAAAAAATTAGCACATGTTTATTTTTTTTTTGGAAAATGCTTGTACTGAGCAAGCGTTTCTAAATAAACATGAATACATGCTTTATTTTCATGTATTGTCAGAAATATAAGAAGCCAATAGGAAATTAGTTTCGCAATTACATCTTAAAAGGCTGCGTTTATGGAAATACCTACGAAATTAACATTTGAATCCGCTGCGTCAATAGAAGTACGTTGTTTGCTATTTCAGTCTTCCATAAACCAATCTCAAGTGGTTTTCCTTAATAAGTATTCGTAAATATTATACTACGCAAGTGTTATGTTGTTATTGGTGAGGGAGGGGGGGGGGGGGGGGTGGGTTCTATAGATACATTGTTTTACGTATAATATAACCAAACGTTGAATAAGGCAAGCCTGGTAATTTAAGCCAAATTCAATAACGCGACAAAGAATGGGAACATTTTCATGTGTGTTATCTATTTCGACCTTTACATTTAACGATTTTCTTTGTATGGAGTGGTTTAAACGACACGTTTAGAACTGCGTGAATCTTTATCTTTAAGTTCAATAAATGTGGTTTTACAGACCCAAACACACAGTAACGTTCATAGCTTTTTCATTATTGCCATTAAATGTATAAATTAACAGAACTATAATGGTTTGAATACTATTAAATAATTACAATTTCAAGAAAAAGGTGAATACATTCTTCACCGTCACCGTTGAAAGCTATGTCTAACATAACTACAGGGCAATTGAAGCAACGTATACAACGCTTTATTTAAAATACCCATTTTTCTTAAAACTAATGTCAAAAAATGCGTTTCAAGCGCGTATTATTTGTTTAATATATCATCCATAGATGAAACGATATTTTAAATAGTTTGTATGATTTTTGAATGTGATTTGCTGGTTTGAATTACGTAGCTAAATTTTATAATATTTGAGATATTAATTGAATTCTGTAAGTTGTGGATTTCCAACACGTGCGTCCATAAGATGTTTACTTATACGGGCTTCTGGTACTTAGATCTCAGAAATTCTGTTTCAGTCGTGTGTGATGAAGCATGGCGCGACCGGAAAAGCGCTCGGATGCATAAAGTCAGCGGTTGGTTTCCATAGTTACTTTTTTCTTATAGCTGAATCTTTAGATGTCTTATTAGTGATCATGGGGATGAGGGCGAGATTGCATTTCGTAACTTCATAACTATGCCCTTTGAGAGATTCTTACAGCAACACTAATACAGGTTATTCAATAGATTCACCATCAACCGTATTTGATGTATTGTATTTTAAAAGTGGGTATTGTGACCGACTATTCATATAATTCAAAACCTTTTTTTAATTTCATACTCTATTTTAACAGACGTGCAGGTTTTTGATCGATCACGTCTATCCTCACCAGCCGCCAGAAACGTGGGATGTGAAATGCTGCGACACCAACCTCTGCAATTGGGACACGTGGAACCTCAATAGAACCGTCATACATCCGGGTACGGTCATTTACGTTGAATTAACAAATGTAAAACTTCAGAAGAGAGGCATAGCATACTACTCCAGCTATTTTATAAATTCTCACAAATTGTACATTGCAGTCTTAGTGTTCAACATATCATGTCGATGGCATTATGGATGTTTTTATTATACCTTTACACGTGTTTACAAATAACTAAATAAATAGTGTTTAAACTATTTTATAAAGAACTTAGTTCTTTATTCTAATCTAGTCCATGGAGGTTGGTCACCCTGGTCGCCCTGGTCAAACTGTGACGTCACGTGTGCTAGCGGTCACGTTACACGGAAGCGCACGTGCTCTCATCCCGCTCCTGAGAACGGAGGTAACAACTGCCCAGGGGTAGCGATGGAAACGCAGAACTGCACACGACCTGAATGTCCAAGTATGTAAGCGTTACAATTTACGAATCTATTATTTTAATAACAGAACCACTAACGCTGTTAGACCCTCTGATTTGATATATTTTCTACAGCTCTTATAGTAATTTTAAAGTAGTTTATTAGGCAAAATAACTTAATGTGACATGCTATTAACATATATAAAGCAAATGCTAATACGAATTCTTCGGCCAGAAAATTTACTGAGCTTATTAGGCTTAATAATTTCATAATTTTTACTATATTGCGTATATGTCGTTTATTTTTATCTACCTGAAGCTAACAAACCGCGTAGCGGTTATGCATATTATCATTTAATAAAGAACATCAACAGGATTTCGTATTGAACATTTGTCAAAAAGTGTGTGTTTTTTCCATTAACTTCTCGTAACATGATAGGTACGTAGGCTAAAACATTGTGTGCGATTCCAAATTTAATAAGACAAAGCAATTATATGAAGAAAATTTCCAAATCTCTGTAAGAAAGTATTATTTACTCATTTCAATGACAAAATAGTTGCCTCCTGTGACGTCACGTGTGGAACAGGCCACGTGACCCGAAAACTAAATTTGTATGTTTTATAGTCAATGGAAACTGGACTCACTGGCTATCTTGGTCGAAATGTGACGTCACGTGTGGGACAGGGCACGTGACCCGAACGCGCGACTGCACGAATCTTTATGTGTGGATATATGTTAATACACAATAACGATAAATACATATATGCGTTCAAAGTATTAAACCGAGTTTTCAAATACTTCGTTGGTATCATTTTTTGGTGAACAATGGTGTATTTAGAAAAACAACAATATCACGTATTTTATGCTTATTAAGCTCATAGACAAATGTTGGTAATGTTGGCTGGCTTCTTAGTTTGGGTCTTGAGGAAGTGAAGACACTAAATGGAAATATTTCATAAAGTCATTCTGCAGTTTATTATCTTAAACACTATTTAATATTCTAGTGGACGGCCAGTGGTCTAATTGGAGCGCGTGGTCATCGTGTGACGTCACATGCGGCAGTGGTCACGTGACACGTACGCGCACGTGCAACCATCCGGCGCCTGCGCACGGCGGCCATATATGTATCGGTAGCTCCAGCGAGAGAAACACCTGTACACTAACTTCATGTCCGGGTAAATACCATGTGTATATGCTGAAAGATAAAGCGACAATAGCAGGTTAATGTCTTGTGGGTTTGGAATATACGCTCACGCTTAAAATAAAATAACGACATGCTTAGAATTAAAAAAAATAACGACGGGGATTGTTTGTATTCTACGCGTCAACTGCTTTATATCACAACAATATGGCTTGCCTCGCCGTTCTTTTATTCTACGTCTGTTCTTCCTGATCCAGGCCCGTAGCCAGGGTTTTGAAAAGGGGGGGGGGGGGTGCGAATTTTTGCCTTCGACGATTGTTATTGAGCGACGAAGTGGAAAAGGTGGTATGTGCGGGAGGGGATGTTTCTCCTGCAATCGGGGGCTTTGGAGGTCCTCCACCTAGACAATTTTGAAAATGAAACGTAAATTCTGCATTTTGGTCACATTTTAGCTGTATTTAGAGACTGAAGTTGTAGTGCATTTTTATATCAAATTCCACTTTCATTGACCATACTCAGTGACTTATGGACATGAATATGATATAACATACATCTTTTCCCCACCACGTTTTTCAATAACCACCTTTTTCGATCAGTCACGGAAATACATATTTTTTTTTCAGAATTTCAGAAACATATAACGCTTTAGGCTTCATTAAGACCCTATAACCACAAACTACTGGCCCTATGGTCTCAAAGTCCTTAACAATGTATACCTGGACGTTGAAGAAAAAAGATGTACTTATTTGCCCATTATATGCTCAAGATCCGTCACAGTTGATGGAAATTAAACGTTAACGTCCATCGGATCATATGTTATAACGTTTTAAATTCATTATAACAACTGTTAAAGAATAGGACATTCTTAGTGTCAAGTTTGGCATAATGAAAACAGTGTGGAAAGTTATGTATGTGGAGCAGAACAGATGCCATTAAGTGTTGGTAAACTACATAAGAAAGCTTCATTTCTTTGTAACAATGATTTGTTGTATTGTCATTCAACAACAAAAATATCATGACTTGAGCATAGCTGATATTTTTTGCTGGAATACCCTTGAGAATATCCGAAAATGGTTGTACGGGGATATAACAAAAAGACAACTCAGTCTGTCGAAAATGCTGTGCACAATGTGTTCTTGTTAAAAACCGTGGTATAATGGAAAGTAATTAACCAGTGACTCATTAGTCTTCGGCAATAGTCGAAGGGTGTCCTTTGATTTCAGTCATTTTCGGACTGCACAGACTTATCTGGGACGACACTTTACGCACATACATTAAGCCCAGTTTTCTCAGAACAAGGCTCAAATAGTAAACGTTGTTGAGAATAAATTTTGTTATAATTACCGTTATTTCGTCTGATATTTTACTTCGTGAACGAAAGTGAAGTAATAATTTGCCTACATTCACGAGATATAACCATGATTTATTTTTGTATCGTTGTAAGCAGAATCCGTAGTCGCAATTATAATAACAACAACGTTATCCAGAGTTATCGTGAGGTCTAGGTTAAGTGGTGCATATGTAAAGAAATGTTGACAAAACATAGATTATTGTACCGATTTTCACCGTTTCATAAGTAATAGGCAAATTAGTGACGTGCACAAACTATATATTTTTTGTTATTCGTGTCCTGCTTATGCCAAAATAATATAAACAAACCTTTGTTTGGAGTCCGTGTTTAAACATCCATTTCATCCAACAGTGAACGGGGCCTGGACGATCTGGTCATCATGGTCGTCATGTGACGTCCCATGCGGAAATGGACAGTCAACAAGAACGCGCACCTGCTCGCATCCCGCGCCTGCGCAAGGTGGTCATAACTGCACCGGGGATGACAAACAGACGACATCATGCACAATGAATCCTTGTTTAGGTTTTTGTACAAAAAATAACATGCACTTGTGAATATGATTCATAAAATAACTTACGATATGCCAATTTCCCGTATTATAATGGGAGAATAAGAATACTTGTACATTTTAAGAAATAAACGTTTTGATCAACATTTAAATAGTCAGTTTGTTGACTAGGAGTTTTTTTTAATGTAGTGAGTTTTATATATTTTCTGTAATGTGTTCTTGAATGAACGCCTTAGAATTCCAAAACTTAAACACACGTTTTACTATACACATTTTCCCGTTTTTGTGTATACATTTACTTATTGGATATTGCAGTCGATGGCAGTTGGTCAGATTGGACGTCATGGTCTAATTGTGACGTCACATGCGGTGATGGTCACGCACAGAGAAGGCGCACCTGCTCAAACCCAGCGCCAGCTTCAGGGGGACGCCCGTGTTTAGGACTTGCCTTAGAAAGCACCAGGTGCTATACCGGGAAAACATGCCCAGGTTCGAATACATTTGTTGTTGTAGGATAGTTCGAATTGCCATATCTTATTTTTTTAAACATTTCATTTACAAATAAATGCAATTAAACCTACATACGAGTAAAAATATGTACAAGGTGTGCTCCGAAACAACGTGTACTTGCGGTTGCCGGTCTATTAAAGTATACCATATAAGTAGACATGAAACAGAGGAAACAGGGGAATCAGATGAAATAAGATAAACAGAGGAAGATGGAAAACGGCCGCATAATTTTATATTTATGTTATATAATGCTCTGTTGTTATTTGTAGTCAGGTGACAGAAAATAATGTATATATTTTAGTATTGTTCGATGTTCATTGGTACAAGTTTGAAAAAAAAGTTCTTTTGTAACTTTAGTTTGTTGTAAAAACATTAATTCATTAATTGACTCAAAATTATATATAGGATATTATTGCTCTGATATTCATTGGCATATATCAAACTACGCGCACATAATGTTTCGTTTGCAGTATAGTGGTTTGTATCTTATAAAAAGCGTGACAGCGAATAAACGTAAGATTACATTCCACGTTGTAGCCTGGTCCGCATGGTTTGAGACGCCGTGCTCGGTCACGTGTGGGACCGGAAGTAAGAATCGACTGCGACACTGCAGCACCGGACATGCCGACTGCACCGGAAGTCACCAAGAGACTGTACCATGCACGCAGAACCCGTGTTCAGGTCGAAAGCCACGAGTCAGATTGTGTCTACCAACGCTGAGGGTTTAATAACCAAATCCGCTTCTATAGATCTGTTACCCTTGTACCCCATGTTTCATTCATCTGTTGGAATGTTCTCACCAGTACCAAGACTACAACGCTTGTCCCCTCATTTTATGTAACGGATTTTAGCGGACGGTTTTATCACCAAATGGTGTTTCTACCACTCTATTCCTTTTGTTGTGTTGACCAGTATCGACGCTAATGGTTTTAGATAACTTGCCGCTTCTACTACGCTGTCACCCTTGCTTTGTTTGACTTTGCTGAGATTTTTCTATCACAGTGTCGCTTTCACTGCGCAGTTAAAAAAGCTTCATTTATCTTCGCTAATAATAAATAATAAGTTTCGCTCTTAGTGTGCTGTTCCCCATGTTTCATTTTTCTTCGAAGAAGAGGGGGTATATTGTTTTGCACATGTCGGTCCGTCCGTCCGTATGTCCGTCCGTCCGTATGTCAGTATGTCCGTCCGTCCACCAGATGGTTTCCGGATAGAGAACTCAAGAACGCTTCGGCCTAGGATCATGAAACTTCATAGGTACATTGATCATGACTCGCAGATGAACCCTATTGATTTTGAGGTCACTAGGTCAAAGGTCAATGTCACGGTGACCCGAAATAGTAAAATAATTTCTGGATGATAACTCAAGAACACTTATGCCTAGGATCATGAAACTTCATAGGTACATTGATCATGACTCGCAGATGACCCCTATTGAATTTCAGGTCACTAGGTCAAAGGTCATGGTGACTCAACTTAGAAACATGATTTCCGGATGGTAACTTAAGAACGCTTACGCCTAGGATCATGAAACTTCATAGGTACCTTGCTCATGACTCGCAGATGACCCCTATTGACTTTCAGGTCACTAGGTCAAAGGTTAAGGTGACAGTGACTTGACACAGTAAAATGGTTTCCGGATGATAAATCAAGAAAGCTTACGCCTAGGATCATGAAACTTCATAAGTACATTGATCATGACTCGCAGATGACCCCTATTGATTTTCGGGTCACTAGTTTTTAATTTTTTGTTTGAAAGATCATCTTATAAATGACCACACCCTCACACAATACCATCCCCCCCGACCCCACCCTACCCCCCCCCCCCATTATATTTTTTTTTGGAAACATGGTTAAAAAACAAAAATATTTATTTTTATTATTTTATTTTTGAAAGACCATCCAACTATCCCACCCAAGAATCCCCCCCCTAAAAAAAAATATTTTTATTTTGTTTTTGCATTCTTATTTCTTATTTTTGGAAGGTAATGTAATAAATGACCACACCCCCACACTATACCACCCTCTGCACCCCACCCATCCATCTTTTTATTGAAGTATTGAGATAGTTCCCTTCACCTTTAAAAAGTAAAATAGATGAGCGGTCTGCACCCGCAAGGCGGTGCTCTTGTTTAACATAATCACGCGTGATAAACTATCTTTGGAACACCATGAATCTGGAAAGATTGACAGCATTGGGCAACGTAACACAGCTGATCGGTGATATTGGGCCAGCTGAAGTGTCGTAAAAGAAACTTATAGGCTGGAATCTGTTACATGTAACATTATTTTAAGTTCAGTTAATACAATAGTTATACATTCTTTAACTTGTTTTGATATATATACACTTGGAGACTTTTCTTACGCAACACGTAATCACATCAATAAAGCTCCTATATTTTATAATGAATTTTGTTGAAATTTCGACTCAGACTAATTCAACACATATCTAATACTTCATGTAAATTTAGTTGAAATTGATCAAAATTAAAATGTCAATCAAAACAAATTAAAAAGATCACTGAAAAAGTAAATTTCACAAAATCTTACAGCGTAAAAAAATAATGTGAAAAGTAAAACGCATTTTCTTACACGTCTCAATGACCGACCGGATTGCAACATTGCGCTCTTGAGCAATTCATACGAGCCATATTTTTTAAATTAATATTATGTTTTCCTGGAGTAAAAACTCACGTAGAATGATGAAATAGAAATTAAATTGTAATGTCATAGCGTTGTACTACACTTGATGACTTTTCTAACGCAACATTTTTCAAACTGAAATAACGCAGTTATTATTAACTATTTTGATTTAAAAGTGTACAGGTGATCATTTGACCACAGCATGTGAAAGCAAACGATGACATCATTCATCCGTGACGATCTGATGCTTAAGCAAGTGGGAAAGGTTGTCTGCAACATGACGAATGCGCGGTTGCGCTCTTAAATGTTTACACGAGACATTTTGATTTTTAAATCAATTTTATGTCTTCCTAGTGTATCAACCCAACTTAAATGAAAAAATGAAATACAATTATACTTATATCGCGTTTCACCATTTCCATGTGCAAAGAGATAAAAACACACCTAACAACGTGCAAAAGCGCCCGATTGTCTTTGATGAATGATTTTATCGTAATTTTGCTTATAATATAATCAAATGATTATATGTACAATTTTGAATTAAAATCTTAACTCAGTAGTGAGATATTCAAGTTTGAAAAGTGTAGCGTTAGAAAAGCTCCCAAGTGTATAATTAACTGTCAATGGTGTACAAATGCACGCTTTCTGATCTTTGTCGTTGTATCAAGTATGATTTTCAATATACAGAAGACGGCCATAGGAAAGGGTGCCCCTGTAACATATGCAGCCTTGGGCCCCTAAACAGCTTAATCCGGCCCTGTTTCTCATCTCGAAAATGTCTTCTTTTTCGGCTTATATCAAGCTTTGCAATATCGTTGAAATAATGCTAAATCTCCACGGAGAGCGTTTGTTTAGATTTGCGCATATATAAAAACGCTCTGCGCAGCAATTAGACCGGTTCACAGCATATCTTATTTTATTCCATCCTCACATATGGTATGATTTGGATTAATTACTATTTTTCCTGTACAGGTTTGACTACAAACGGGAAATTACAAAACAATGTATGAAGAAAATGACACTTATGATTAGTAAGAAGTTAAAACTCGTCATTGTCCCAAATCTGTAAGAATTTCTTATGCCAGTTTAGTTATTATTTATAGGGAAGTCAGTACATAGTTATATAAAAATAACACATAATTAACATGTCGTTATATGAAGGAAAAACATACGCTTCACTTTTTTAGTTGACGGAGGCTGGACATCTTGGACCTCGTGGACCGGATGTGACGTCACGTGTGGTGCAGGTTACATGTCCCGCGACAGGAACTGTAGCAACCCGGTCCCGAAATATGGCGGCAGCGACTGCAGTGGATCACACCATGAAACAAAATCGTGCCCACTAAACCCTTGTCCAGGTATAATAATGCGGTACCCTCAACAAAATAAAACAACAAAAAACAAACAACAACAACATTGTAACATAGTTTCAAATAGAAAAATATTTCAATGTTACAAAAGTTTTTACTGATATCTGTTGTTTGTTATAAATATTTTTTATAACGCGCATGATCCATAACACAAAGTAGATTAATGTTATTTGGATGACATCCATCGCTATATATGATATATGCATGTCTATTGTAACGGTCACAGTTTGGCAAGTGATCAACAAAAGTATTTTTGTTTTGACTATGTATAGAATGTTATGGAAGATTAGTCGGATCATTAAATGAAGAAATACCACCCTACCCCAAATAATTGCTAAAAAAGGTATTTTAACTGATCCTGGTATGATATAATGTCCTTTGTAACATATCGAAAGCTTACCAAAATTGGACCACCGGAAAGTTTTTTAAAGATAGCGTCCAAGATGGCAACCCAAACCATTTAATGATGATAACTATGTGACTATCCACACAAATTTAAATATTTTGGTGTCTTTATTAAGGTTTCGGTAAGGGGGGGGGGGGGGGGCAACACATTAGGATAATAACAAATTATGAAAGTCTATTTCGTAAAAGAGAAATTCAACATGGCGTCCAAATGATTGCTAACAATGCCCAAAGTGCAAACTTAAACGCAAACGGCTATTCATGAGATGGTGTCATTTCATCGATCACTCTCGGTACACGGGCGAACTTTCTAATTCCACGTAGAACAGGCCTCAGAACTGAACACTAGAAAAAAGAAAAAAAATCCTATCTTTGAGTACTGGTTGGCAAGGTATGTTTGTCATGAGGTAGTATTCGAGGACCTGCCGATATTCTAGATTATGACAAAAGGGTCGCTATTTTGTTGGAAGTCTCCTTCAGCTCCAGGCAGGCAACGCCGAATTGGCAGAGAACGCGCATATTTTGCATCAGGGAAGCCAGCACCCTGGTCAGTCGTCAGTCAAAGTCGTGCTTATGATCAATATGTACTCTTGGGACAAATCGTGCATCCTTTCAACATTTGACATTGTTTGTAACCTTGCAACGAAGCACAACCTTCCCACCATTGTAACGTTTGACCAATCATTGTATTTGAAGGCTGCCGAAATCATCATTAATGAGCCACAAAGTTATTGTCTGAAAAACATTGTTCTGCTCATAAACTTGCTGGGGTCCATAGGATCCCGCATGGAAGGAGTCGGTCTAAAAAACATACTGAATACTGTCTATGGGAAAAATACAATTGTGCACATTATGAAAGAGAAGGTGGTCTAACACATTGCAGTGGGAAGACCGAGGAAATGCAAAACCTTTGTACCCTATCTGCACCTGTAACATCCAAGTACAATAGTGCAGTGCCGGATTACACTCACCTAGTCTATATTACAAGTCCACAACGCAAAAACCAATCTGAGACGCAAAATAGATGCTTCTGATCTCGAGAAAATGCAGAAAAAGATTACAACCTGCTGGCCCTATACAGCTGATCTTACTCGGTGAATGGGATTATGGCTGGGTCAGATGTGAACCTGTATGCATTTCAGGAGGTTGGGAACAAGATCATTAGCGGTATCATAGGAAAGTCGGCAGTTGGTTATAAATTTAAGAGAAAAGACAGAGCAGCCAAAACTCTTGGGAATAGCTCCGCTGTTTAGTTTTCTTAAGACCGTGCTATTGATTCTTCCCTTAGTTACGACGTTTAATGCTAGTGTCAAAATCTGGAGATCTTTCCCTTGAAGTCATTTTGTCGTATAAACTGAGCCCCCAATCTCTTGCCCTCTTTGAAGCCAATAACACACCTCGTAAAGTAGATAAGCCTCATATCATTTAGGCGATTCGAGATCATGCTGATCAAGTGAGGCTGGAATGAACTGTATTCCTTAAACAGATTGTTACGTGCTTGATGGTGGCTCTTTGCTTCATCGTTTACTACGGACAAATGGCGGCACATACATATAGAACGCAATAGCCGAGTCTTATGCAGGTTTAAATGTAAGGCATTATTTACAAGCAAATTTGGTGTTCGATCGTTACGAAGACGGTCCTTCTGTCAAAGACAACACACACCAGAGACTATGAAAAAAACGTGAACACTATTGTGAATTTCACCAAAGGAGCAGAATGCTAACGTAAAAGTGAGGACTTTTTGTCTCGTAACAAAAAGAACGCAGGCATGATTGCTCAGATCAGCACAGCTTTGACTAAAAGGGGATGTAATGTCGTTGTGTCACCAGCGGATGCAGAAGTTGATATTGTAAAAGCAACAGTGGAATGATCCCGTCGTAGCACCACAACTTCAATCGGCGAGGATACAGAGGATACAGATTTGCTGATCTTGCTCCTGCAATTTTCCGAAAGAGACAATAAGACCATCTTCTTCCGCTCAGATTTAAACAAACAGTCAAAGGAACACACAGTGTATACTATTAATCAGTTTTAAAAACTTTTAGGAGACGTTATGTGCAATGAGCTGCTCTTTGTTCATGCTTATACAGGTTGAAATTCAACTTAAAGGATTTTCGGCGTCGGTAAAAAGACAGTCTTGCGGAAATAAATACAACCTTGTTCTATCATTAAGCAATGTGCCAGTTCATTTCTCCTTCAAAACAAGTCTCCATAGAAAATATCGAATCTTGACAAATGCTTGATGATAGATCTGTTGAATGGCAAGTCCAATGATTCCTAAGAATCACGGCGCCGTTATTTTTTCACAAAGAAAGTGGTAACTGCCGAAAAGTGTGTCACTCCTGAGCGACTACCCCCAATATCACTTGCAACAGTATGTCATAGCAAACGCGTATACTATCAAATCATGGTATGGATGGATAGGGCAAATACTCTGAAACCCACCGAATAGGGATGGAAACAGGAAAACGACCAATTTATTCCAATTATGACCCAAAGCAATGCTGCACTTGAAGAACTATTGAAAATCATCCATTGTAACTGATCTGCTTGATGAAAATTCTCTTTATGCAACTTACGACGCTATTGACTCCACTGCACTGGAGTTTGTGGCCCTCGTCAAACTGTGACAATCCCAACAATTCACAAAAGGTCTGAACTGAAGACGAGAAGGACGACACCGACAGCGTTTTGAGACAAATGTTATTGACAAAGGTGATTGTGTATCAGGTGATAGTTGAAAACTGAATTTCATCAATTGGAATTTGATGATTATTCAACTGCTTAGTGATTTCAACAATTCTTTGTCTACAAAACTATGGCGTTTGACATAAACAAAATCATCACTTTTGAGTTAAACGTTATTGAATTGTGGTAATTCTTATTGTGGCTGTGGTTATTTTTGGACGCCATGTATGATTTCTGTGTAAAATAATAAACTAACACTATGTCTGCTGAAGATCTTTAAGTGTTCTTTGACCCCCAAAACTTGGGAATAGACACACACATCATCCAATTTGAGTGTATAGTTACATAGTTATGATCATAAAAAGGTTTTGGCGGCCATCTTGGAGGCCATCTTGAAAAACTTTCCGGAGGTCCTTTTTCGGTAAACGTTTGATATGTTATATTATTTCCTACCAGGATCATTTAATCTGGACAGTGACTGTAGTGAAACACACAATGAAACAAAATTGTGCACACTAAGCCCCTGTCCAGGTATAGCGATATTGCAATCTTTACTGAACAAAACGCATTTCTACAAAGCTTAAATTAAGAAAACATCACAACGTTGCCATATATTTTATTTCATACCTTTTGTGTGTTATAAATGTTTTTGTGACTCGCCTGGTCTATTAAGCAAAAAAGATATTTTTTTATTTAGATGACATTCATTTTCGGGTTTGTATGTCTACCGTTACGGTGACAGATATAATTGACTATATATTGAATATGATAGAGAATAGGAAATACACCTCAATCAAAAAAGGCGACCAAGATTGAAGAAAACGTAATTGTAAGGCTTCCGTTGAATAAGTAGTGAAAGTAGTTTTGTTATTGATGATGTTGATGAAGATGTTGATGACGATGATGATGATGATGACATATTTTCATGTATGTACCATCATAGTGTTTATTATGATACTTTTGACAGTTGACGGAGGCTGGACATCGTGGACCACGTGGAGCGGATGTGACGTCACGTGTGGGACAGGTCACGTGACCCGAGGCAGAAACTGCAGCAACCCTGTCCCGAAATATGGCGGCGGCGACTGTAGTGGAACACACAATGAAACAAAAGCGTGCACACTAAACCCATGTCCAGGTAAAGTGATGTTGTCATATATACTGAACAAACAGTTTGTTGCTAAGTTAAATTTACGAAAAGATTTGCGATAGATTTAACTGATACCTACGATTTGTTATAGATGTTGTCCCAGGTCAGGTCTATGAAACAAAGTAGATCAATTTAACTTGGATGACATTCGCTTCAAGTGTGAATCTATATCGTTAAGTTGACAGTTTTACATGGATTCTGCAGAAATATTTTTGTTTTTGACTATTTATTGAATGTGATGTAACATGGACCGCAAACAAAAAGGCGACCTAGTTTGTGATGAACATGTCGGTATGTGTAATTTTTTTGTTGCAGCTGTACATGATGTTGATCATAATAAAAAAGAAGAAGAAGAAGAAGATTATGACTACAACTACGACGACGATGACGCCGACGACGACGATGATGATTATGATGATGATGGTGATGGTGATAATTAGGATTAGGATGATAAGGATAAGGATGTTGAGGATGAGGGGGATTGGGGATGATGATGAAGACACTTAACATAATGTTTAATATAATACTATTGACAGTTGACGGAGGCTGGACATTGTGGACCACGTGGAGCGGATGTGACGTCACGTGTGGAACAGGTCACGTGACCCGAGGCAGAAACTGCAGCAACCCTGTCCCGAAATATGGCGGCAGCGACTGTAGTGGAACACACAATGAAACAAAAGCGTGCACATTAAACCCATGTCCAGGTAAAGTGATGTTGTCATATATACTTAACAAACAGATTGTTGCTTAGTTTTATTTACGATAAGAATTGCGATAGATTTTACTGATACCTACTATTTGTTATAGATGTTGTCCCAGGTCAGGTCTATGAAACAAAGTAGATCAATTTAACTTGGATGACATTCGGTTCATGTTTGAATCTATATCGTTAAGCTGACAGTTTTACATGGATTCTGCAGAAATATTTTTGTTTTTGACTATTTATTGAATGTGATGTAACATGGACCGCAAACAAAAAGGCGACCTAGTTTGTGATGAACATGTCGGTATGTGTAATTTTTTTGTTGCAGCTGTACATGATGTTGATCATAATGAAAAAGAAGAAGAAGAAGAAGATTATGACTACAACTACGACGACGATGACGACGACGACGATGATGATTATGATGATGATGATGATGGTGATGATGGTGATAATTAGGATTAGGATGATGAGGATAAGGATGTTGAGGATGAGGGGGATTGGGGATGATGATGAAGACACTTAACATAATGTTTAATATAATACTATTGACAGTTGACGGAGGTTGGACATTGTGGACCACGTGGAGCGGATGTGACGTCACGTGTGGAACAGGCCACTTGACCCGAGGCAGAAACTGCAGCAACCCTGTCCCGAAATATGGCGGCAGCGACTGTAGTGGAACACACAATGAAACAAAAGCGTGCACACTAAACCCATGTCCAGGTAAAGTGATGTTGTCATATATACTGGACAAACAGATTGTTGCTTAGTTATATTTACGATAAGAATTGCGATAGATTTAACTGATACCTACTATTTGTTATAGATGTTGTCCCAGGTCAGGTCTATGAAACAAAGTAGATCAATTTAACTTGGATGACATTCGCTTCATGTGTGAATCTCTATAGTTAAGCTGACAGTTTAACATGGATTCTGCAGAAATATTTTTTGTTTTTGACTATTTATTGAATGTGCGGTAACATGGACCGCAAACAAAAAGGCGACCGAGTTTGTGATGAACATGTCGGTATTTGTAATGTTTATGTTGCAGCTGTACATGATGTTGATCATAATGAAAAAGAAGAAGAAGAAGATGATGATGACTACAACTACGACGACGATGACGACGACGAGTACGACGATGATGATTATGATGATGATGATGGTGATAATGGTGATAATTAGGATTAGGATGATAAGGATAAGGATGTTGAGGATGAGGGGGATTGGGGATGATGATGAAGACACTTAACATAATGTTTAATATAATACTATTGACAGTTGACGGAGGCTGGACATTGTGGACCACGTGGAGCGGATGTGACGTCACGTGTGGAACAGGACACGTGACACGAGGCAGAAGCTGCAGCAACCCTGTCCCGAAAGATGGCGGCGGCGACTGCACTGGGTCACACAATGAAACAAAATCGTGCGCACTAAACAAGTGCCCAGGTATAGGAATGTGATAATCTGTTTATTTATATGATTAAACTGGTAACGACGACGACAAACACAAACGGCTTTGAAGATGAAGAAGGAGAAGATGATTATGAGCATTTTATTCCCTCAAGGAAGTCATATATATTTACGCATCGTCCGTTCATTCGTCCTTCCGTCTGTCTTTTTATCCGTCAGTATTTCCCGCTTTTGTGCAGATTCAAACTCAGGAGGTATTTAAGCTATCTAACTGAGACTTCATGTAAGGATAGAGTGCATTAAGAGGAAGCATAGAGAACAAGGACCGTAACTCACACATCAGGATTTACAGAGTTATTGCCTTTTATCATTTTTTGCGGTGAAAAACATTCTGAGACTTGAAGGTTTTTAAACAAAATTTTGATAAAGGAAATTTAGAGCACATTTAGAAATGTGCAAAATAAAAGACCTAAGTCTTTCATGTTATTATTTTCGAGTTATTTCCCTTTTCTTCTTTTTTACATTCCCCTTCTTTTGGTGCTGAACATAACTATGGACGTATTTAAGGGATTCAAATGCATTTTCATATAATGTAAAAAGGGGAATTGGAGAG
The DNA here is from genome assembly GCF_020536995.1 of Dreissena polymorpha. Classification (NCBI taxonomy): domain Eukaryota; kingdom Metazoa; phylum Mollusca; class Bivalvia; order Myida; family Dreissenidae; genus Dreissena; species Dreissena polymorpha. Next base: position 73,289,745 of record NC_068361.1, on the reverse strand, counting down.
TACAAGGGCCATACCATTTTATTTAAGATATTCACAGTTAACAGTATCCAGATTAAGTTTGCAAATCCAGATTATTTGCAAACTTATTTTTTTTATTTATTGAACAATTGTTATGAAATTTTGCATATTTGTAGGGGGCATTGAGTACATACATATAATTGAAAAAAAAGAGTTAAAATGTTTTTGGAAAGTAGAGTTATTTGATGATAAAGTTGCCATCCCCCGTTGGATCCCAACGGGGTTTTGGCTCCCCCGTTAAGAATTGCAATTCTCCAACGGATGTTTTTTCCAGACGGGAGAATTTTACCTATATTTTACAAAAAATGTAATTTAAATATTATGCTTTGTTTTCTGTTTCAATGTTTACAAATACACATGTTTAAGTTATAATTGTAAGAAATATGTACTTTAATAAGAAAATAAAGTGTTTGTAGATTTTCTTCCCCCGTGGGGTTTTGACGGGGGATCCCGTCCATCTCCCATATCCATTAAACTCCAACGGGGTTTTCACGGGGGACCCCGTCAATCCCCCATTTAAATTAAACTCCAATGGGTGTTTGACGGGGGATCCCCGTTTAACTCCAATTTATAAAGAACTCCAATGGGAGTTTGACCAGAGAAGAGAGGGGGGGATCAGACTTCAATAAACAGTTTATACCCATTGCAATATATTCCATTGTATAAAGAGTAAAAGACACCAAACTTTATTAAATAATTAATGTTTTCTTTTTAAGGTTTCAAAATCAATTTATAATTTTTATATTTTCATAACTCGGTACGTTACGTTGAATAAAATGTCTTTTTGAAAGAGATTAACCCCACATATTGCTATTTCTGGAAAGATGAATTTAAAACGTTCCATAATTTTGAAAGACTGTATAAATAATATAGTGACTTATCTCGAAAATATATTACATTTACCTTTTGATAATCCAAACGTTGCTTTTATCCATTTCTGTGATGATAAATACAATCCAGAAAGACAATAACATTGGAAGCATAATTATTGTCATTCGGAATTGTATTTCTTTTGCTGTTTATTCCCGTGTAACAGTTTTGGAGGTTTTTTTCCTAGAAATTTACCTTGCAAACATTTTCGGTGCAATGTCGTACCTTAGTGTACCGGTTACATTCCACAAGTTGTGTTTTTTTTACACAAAATGCCTGATTAGGGCAGTGTGTTAGGTTCATTGTTTTGTTATTGCAGTTGTTTGTTTTTTATCTTTAACAACACCGTGCACTGGTAGCGTTATTAGCAGAGACATGCGGGAGTATTCTTGAAACATACTGTACTGGCTAGTTTCAATTATGGGACACACCACTTCTCCAATAGAATCGATGATGTTTAAATACATTTTAGTTATATTTGCAGTTTCAGTTATTAACTGTTTTGTTTTCTGATAAGGATATGATATCCCAGACGTTAGTTCCTGTGCTGTCTTTTTCCCTCTAAACAAACAGACATATAACACCAAGGACTTATATCACGTTTCATTATTGTGTATAAAATACAATATACCACACACAACTGAAATATTTGATATAACCCATATAAGCAGTATGATTTCCTTTCTAAATGTAATAAAAACTTAATTTTCAATCATGAACTAGTAGTTTCAGGAAAACAGGAAACCAAGAAAAAATGTGAAACCAACAAAGGCATAGAATTGTGAAATATGCAAGCCAGAGTTCTCGACTTATGATTGTTGAACGCTGCACTTCTATACACCACAACCTACCTTTGTTCGAAGTTTGATGTAAATGGGTCTTATTGTAATTACGTTATGACCCGGACACTAAAAAAGTGAGATAAATAAAGTAATGAAGGGGCTATAGCTATAGTTCTTGTGCACTGAACTTCTAATCAGTGAGATCTATCCATATATGCATATATGAAGTTTCATGTGAATAGGTGATATAGTTAAAGACTAATACTCTGGACAAAGTACTGGAAGCTGCCCGACCCCAGGCACATGGGTGAAAGTTGAAAATTCCCAAAATACTGAAACTAAAATCTGGGGGCCTGGGGGCCGATAGGGCCCCCGGTGGGTCCAGGGCAAGTGCCCTGGCCCGGGGTCCAGGGGGCCGGAGGCCCCCGGAAGCTCCTGCATTTTATCTTATTTGAAACAAAGAAATCAATTCTCCTGAGCTTAAAGACACCTGTATTTTTTAGTGATTCAAAACAGAATAACAGTTAGTTTGGCTAGAAAATATCACTATCTATTTCTTTAAAATTTCATGTAGATAAAATGTTATAGGCAGGGCCCCAAGTTGGTCCAAGGCCTGGTCAGGGGTCCAAAGGCCCCCGGAAACTCCTGAAGGATGGCAAATTGATTTGCAAATAGGAAGCTATCCTCAACAAGTATAAGACCAACATATGTTGACAGTAATTCTTGCAGCTTACTTAACATGCATACAATGGAAAACAAACAATGATTATGTTTGTACATGTACAATAACTTTATTCAGTCATTTAATCTATTAATTTTGTTTACTAAGCATACACTCCTTACTTAAAGAATTACTATAAATGTTTAATTATGAACAATAAAAATTGAAAATCTGTCCATAACAGACAGAGTATCACTATTTAATAACAGTTAGTTCAAAGGCATCAATAGTTGTAAATTTCTGCAAGTTAAATGTACTTTATAGACATTTTTCATGAAAACTATAGATTCATCAGGGATCATAAGCATTTAGGATTAAGATACAAAAGAAAAACAATCATTTTATTTACAAACAATTCTGCATTTAGGATTCATCAAAATTAAATTTCAAGTCCTAAAAACCAAATGCCATTCTTTTAAAAATCAAACATCTTTTTGCATCACATGTTTACAACATTTTTATGCGTTTGAACCTTTGTCCCTGTCCAGAGTCATTCTGTTTTCTTTTTCTGTTGACAATCTTATTTTTCAATCTAACAAGTTTGGAAATTCGTTTGGTTTTTTCAATTTTTAGCAAGTGGATGGAAGTATTTAGCTTCTGAGCACGTTTCTCCTCTTCCAACTCTTTCTTTTGTTTCAAATAATGTTGATAGTTAGCATAAGCATTAATGCAGCTTTTGATTAGATTTCTGCTCACTGTCATTTTTGTGCTGGTTGTTTTTTTCATCCTCAGTGCTGTCTTGATGATTGCCACCGCTTCATAGTTGGCCACAGTCAATGCAGTTCTGTCTTTCTCAACAATGTCATCCATTATATTGAATGTGGATTCAATTAAAGGTCCACTGAACACTGTTAGCAAGGCTGAAATCAACTTCTTCAGAGTGGGGAAACACACTTCTGAACTTATTTTCAGACCAAAAACTTTGCCCCAATAGCCAGTGTCAATTCTGTCATCATTGTATTCACTGGCTAATTCTTTCACTTGCTGGCTAACACAGTATCTGTCAACTTCCACTGCAAGTTTACCAGCTTCCATGTCATTAAACATGTTGGGCAAGCTTTGGCACAGCCACTTCAAAGATGCTGAGGTCTGACTGTGATTGGCCAATTTTGGATCAAGAGCAGCAAGTCTCCGCAAAGTTTTGTTGCCTAATGGAAGACTCAGCATCTTCTTAGCAGCCATGATGTAGCCAGTGCGCAAGTCAGTGTACAGCTGTGCAGTCCAGTACTTGCACCGTTTGTCTAGACGTGCCTTGTTCAAGTCTGTAAAGGCATACTTCCCAACTCCAAGGTCCCTGTCCGGCTTTTGTATATTTCTGTCCGTCACATCAAGTTTTAGGAGGTCGGTAATGCTGTTCGGAATGTGCTCAGGTTTGATAAACATTCCCAACAGCTCTCTTGTAATGACAACCATTTGCTCGTGCAGGGTGTGAATGAGAGGTTTTTCAGTTTGAAATGTTTTCACAAACCCTTGGAACGTGTCTAGTAGTCCTCTATACAAATTTAATTTAACAAAAGTTTCCCGCCTATTCTGAAACAGATGATCCACAATGCGGTCCTTTCGTTCAGTACTGGTGGCTGACTTCTGCTGTCTGTCTTGGGACATCTGTAGCAATGTTATAGCTGCCTGGGCCTCCACTGTCACATCATGAGACTCAAAGATGTTGCTTATCAGGTGTCTGAAAAAAGTACATATAAATTTTACGATTATAATGACTAACATTTTAGAGTTCAAAACATAGACATCATGTAATTTTTTTTAGGATGCAGAACTTTGATTTTTTTAATTGATATAAATTATCAAATTTCATTTATACATGTTACATCATGAAGAAACAAACAGACTTATGCATGCTTCTGTGAAAACAGGAAATACAAACCTGTGTTTTGTCTTTTCCTCCTCAGTCAGATATCCATAGTAGTAGACTGTCAGGAAGTCCATACATTCCATCAGTCTGCAAGCTACGACATTCATCTGCAAAAATCTGCTAGATATAGGGCGGATCAAGTGCTTAGATGTTTTTCCATTCATCAGGTTCTGTATTTCACTGAAGATTTCTTTAACTTTTGGTGATTCTTCAATGTCATAGAACATGTCTGAAGCAAACATTGGCATGGTTTTGTCTACACAATTAAGCAAAGTCTTGGCAACATTGTTGATCATGTGCACCGTATCCCCACTTACATCTAGCAGATTTGGGTTTTTCGCTCGTATAAGGGTTTCCACACCCCCTCGGACACCTCTCATTGTTGAACAATTGTCCATCAGGACACTTATCACCTGTGACCACTGAAGACCATACTCTGCCAAAATACTTTCAAGAGATTCTAGGATGTTCGCTGCAGTAGCAAAGTTCTGTTTTCTGGACCCAAGATGGGCTATTTCTATTTTGCCAGTTTCTTCATCATAATATTGAACCAGAGCATTTAATATCTTGTCATTGTTATGGTTGGTAGCTTCGTCAACATTTAATGATATAGCCTGGCCTTTAAGTTTTATAGATAATTCTTCTTTCATGCATCTTGCAACACCATGTGTGTTTATGTAAGTGGCGCTAGATCTAGAAATGGTTGTTCTGTCCAGCGCTTCCTTGTCTTGACACAATCTTTTCGCAAATTCAAGAAGTTCTGGGGCTATCGAGAATGGCAGACAGTGCTCACTTATGAATGCAGCAGTGATCGCACGTTGTCTGGCTACCCTGTCTTGCATCGACTCGGTCTTCGCTGTTGCCTTGGATGACCCTGGAAGAACCTTTAAAGAGAACACATGCACGTTATAATTGTTAGAAGTAATTAATTAAATCTACTTCAACTAACAATACTAGATCTATCCACAGTATGATGAACATTGCTATACAATTCACAGTATTTTGAGTAAATGTATAACTTGTGTACTTATTATTTAATATAATGACAGTTCCCCCAAGCATTCACCAGGGCTCTAAATGTAATGCATGTACATACACCATTATGTGACCATACATGAAGTGTTTGTGCAATGTATAACTACTTACACAGATATTGACAGAAATTAAAATTTTGAAAAATTACCCTATTTTCTGTTATCAAATATAAGTGTATACTGTATATATATTTCACTTGTATAAAGTATACAACAAATAAAACTAAACTTCTATGCTCATCACAAAACTTCGGAGGCACGGACAGACGAACATTCTTTGAATGGCGGGGCATACAATGATGACTACTGTCGCATACTGTACTATGTATATAAAAATGAAAAAGAATTACAGCTTCAATAATTATAAATAATCAAATCATATTAACGGAATACAAAATTATATTGCTAAAATACTGCTTACCGAATTGGTTTTCACTACATTGGCGATTTTTTGATGATTCCCATCTTCACAGTGCAACTTCAGAGCTTTCTTTCCGTTTGACTTGTAATTGATGGTTTTCCCACAAAAAGTACAATAGGCAACGCCACACACATCTATCTTTTTAAGCCAATCTGTCCATTTCATTCCCTTAGAATCACATTCAGACAGCCATTGCCATCTCCATTTGTTTTTCGCTTGCTTTTCAAGATCTTGTGTGTTATATCCTACGGGTAAGAACTTCATTGTAAATTTGAACTTTGAACGCTAGCAGACGACGAGACACTTCAGTGTAAATTTGAACTTTGAACGCAAGCAGACGCCGAGACAAAATGGCTGACGACGACAACCGCTTTTTTTCAATTCGGCAGTTATCGTTAAAGTTCGGTACAAAACACGCCTTCTTGTAGAAATTCGCAGAAGACTTTCGTTCTTGGAACGGACATTTACGAAAGCACTGACCGGGCGAATAATGCCCAGAGGGATAGAACGATTCACGAGATTATGGAAACTGAAAGAGCAATACGCCCAGGGGGATAGACTAATTGAGAAGCAATGACCGCGTCGAATCTATAATTAGATATGAGTTAACAGAACAGTGGGAAACCAATTTAGCACGTCTGGAATCGCATCTGGAATCGATCGTATTTTGTTTATTTTGTCTGTCGGCATGGCTGGACACATGGCCTACCCCCCCCCCCCCCCCCCAACAAAATCTCATCGGATTTACATGATTCACAAAAACGACCTCTGAGAAGCCCAAAAATACGGAATTCCGTAATAATACGGAATACTTTCACCCATGCAGGCATGACATAATTAATCCCTTAATATGGACTCCATTGGTCATTGTCGACTCCGGTACTACTTACGTGTACCCCAGGTACTCTTAAGTATACTTACATGTACCCCGGGTACGGTAAATATACTAAATCGTACCCGGTCGATATTAGACTGTACTCGAGTTGTATTCCCGCCTAAAATCCTATGTCGTAAAACGCGCTACCGATTATCTTAAACAAACTTCTATTTTAAAAAAAACTGCCTCAACATGCTTTGTGAGTATGAGTTTCGATAATATAGAGGTCATTTTACAGAAAATTGACATAAATGTGAATATATTTAATTAAAAACAAGATGTGTTTGTGAAACACAATGTCCCCCTATATGACGTTTGACCTTGAAGGATGACCTTGACCTTGTGAAGGATGACCTTGACCTTTCACCACTCAAAATGTGCAGCTCCATGAGATACACATGCATGCCAAATATCAAGTTGCTATCTTCGTGAAACACAATGTCCCCCTATATGACGTTTGACCTTGAAGGTTGACCTTGACCTTGTAAAGGATGACCTTGACCTTTCACCACTCAAAATGTGCAGCTCCATGAGATACACATGCATGCCAAATATCAAGTTGCTATCTTCAATATTGCAAAAGTATTCATAAAATGAGCGATTTGGGCCACATATATTTGACCTCTGACCTTGAAGGATGACCTTGACCTTTCACCACTCAAAATGTGCAGCTCCATGAGATACACATGCATGCCAAATATAAAATTGCTATCTTCAATATTGCAAAAGTATTTATAAAATAAGCGATTTGGGCCTCATATATTTGACCTCTGACCTTGAAGGATGACCTTGACCTTTCACCACTAAAAATGTGCAGCTCCATGAGATACACATGCATGCTAAATATCAAGTTGCTATCTTAAATAATGCAAAAGTATTCATAAAATGAGCGATTTTGGCCACATATATTTGACATCTGACCTTAAAGGATGACCTTGACCTTTCACCACTCAAAATGTGCAGCTTCATGAGATACACAAGCATATGAAGTTGCTATCTTCAATATAGCAAAAGTTATTGCAAAATGTTAAAGTTGGCGCAAACAGACAGACCAACAGACAGACCAACAGACAGGGCAAAAACAATATGTCCCCCACTACTATAGTGGGGGACATAAAAATAGCCGACAACGACCGATTAAGCTTTAAATTCCCGGGTACGTTTTAGTATATTTACCGTACCCTGGGTACATGTAAGTATACTTAAGAGTACCCGGGGTAAATGTAAGTAGTACCCGAGCCGACAATGACCAATCGAGCCTTAATATGCCCTGTATTTGACAGACATATAAGAGACAAATGGAAAGGATGAAAAAAACAACACAGCAGTAATTAGTTTTATCAGAGACATAGATAACAGAGATAACAGAGATAGGCAGCTCGCCAAATATCGGCAAACTCTCGCGCATCCAGTGGTTTTGGCGAGATAGGTTTAATTTTAGTCTGTGCAATAAAAGAATGCATGAACATAGTTTTTACAATTTAATGATATTTCATCAAAACTTCATCATTCATAAACACATATCAATACAACTGGCATAAAAAATAAGCAATTTATTACACGTATTAAGCAAGTTGTTGATATTACAAAATTAATAACATATCGGGAGAAAACAGCTAATATTCTGCAGTTATGCAGGCAACAAACATGTAAGCATAAGAGCCATTATCGTATGGGGCAGGGTATTAATGTTGCTGAAGAAAATTCATAATCACATAAGAATTTTTCATCATGGAGATTGGACTATAAATGCGACTGAGAGTGTTAACATGTTTTTACCAAAGTCATGTAAGGAAAAAGCCCCGCCCCTTGGTGGCCATGTTTTTCATGATATCATTGGGACACTCTATAGAGTGTTAAAAAGGTTTTTCGAATCCCGGACAATCGCTCCTACGGACAATCGCTCCTACGCTAAATTTGACAAGGCGGACAGTCGCTCCTACGATGTTTTGACAGGGCGGACAGTCGCTCCTACGATGTTTTGACAGGGCGGAAAGTCGCTCCTACGATGTTTTGACAGGGCGGACAGTCGCTCCTACATTATTTTGCCAACCCGGACAATCACTCCTACATTATTTTGTCAACCCGGACAATCGCTCCTACATTATTTTTGACTCCAAGGCAAAACATATTATTCGCTGATCAAAGGCTTACACCTATAATTAATCAACAATTATAATTGCCAACCTGTTAACAGAAAGCCAATTTAATTAACATGAGCCGATCAATTTGATTTTAATTAATTAATTTACTTACTGACAAACTATGTTACAGTTTGTCGATTCTGTAAATATAAGGTAGTTATAAGGGCACTTTGGACAATGGTTCCTACATTATTCCTATCAGGGACATTCTTTCCTATATTACATTTATTGGAATAAGTGCCATTTTGCGAATGGAATAAACATAAAAACCGCATTAAATCAATAATTGCTATAACAACAATGGTAGTATCAATCGATAATGACCACTTTGACACCTATGATGTGCCAACCGTGCATAAAGATTACAGAATGGCGTCACATTAAAGGGGCCTTTTCACAGATTTTGGCATGTTTTGAAGTTTGTCATTAAATGCTTTATATTGATAAATGTAAACATTAAATTTTAAAAGCTCCAGTAAAAAATCAAAAATAAAATTTAAAAAAGGAAAACAAAAGTAGCCCGCAGCAGGACTCGAAGTAAAAAACGCATTAGCCAACTGAGCTATCCTGCCAATGATACATAAGATGCGTATTTTATACCTTATATCATCGTAGTTTCACAAATTTAAACGACATCACTAGAACTTTCCAAATTATTCAATCGCTTCAATCAATTATACATTGAATACAAAATTCATGAAATGCAACATAATGGCGAATTCAAATGTACAGACATTTTCGATTTCAAATTTAAATATCTGGCTTATTTTGCATTTTTCGACACAAGTTGGCAATTTTAATTGTCGGTTAATCATAGGTGTTAGCCTTTGATCGGCGTACACTACATTTTGCCGTGGAGTCAAAATAATGTAGGAGCGACTGTCTGGGTTGACAAAATAATGTAGGAGCGATTGTCCGGGTTGGCAAAATAATGTAGGAGCGACTGTCTGCCCTGTCAAAACATCGTAGGAGCGACTGTCCGCCCTTGCAAAACATCGTAGGAGCGACTGTCCGCCCTGTCAAAACATCGTAGGAGCGACCGTCCGCCCTATCAAATTTAGCGTAGGAGCGATTGTCTGTAGGAGAGATTGTCCGGATGCCAGGTTTTTCTATAGCTATATATAGACATATAAGGAAAAATGCCCCACCCCCTGGTGCCCATGTTTTTGAACCAACCGGAACCATTTTTGAACTTGCCCAAGATATCATTTTGACAAATCTTCTGAACAAGTTTCATGATGACGGACAATAAACCGGAACAATTTTTTAACTTGTCCAAGATTTCATTTGGAAAAATGTTCTGACCAAATTTCATGAAGTTTGGACAATTAATGTGGCCTCAAGATTGTTTACAAGGCAAATGTTGACGCCACACAACACGCACTCCACGACTGCCAAAAGGCGATCAAAAAAGCTCACCATTAGCACATTGTGCTCAGGTGAGCTAAAGGGCAAAAAGATAATCACTAGAAATTTGTTCCCACAAAAAATGGTTCTGGGCAACTTCCTAACCATGAACATATTCAGTAGTGTGTCCTGCTTCATTAACACATACTTTCATCCTTAAATATGTTTTGCCATGCTTTGATCTGAATGTAAAAAGCGAATGTCCAGGTCTCTAGCGTGCGTATTGACAATAAATTGCTTTGGATCACTTCGTTCAGTATGTAACACTCAACCCTGATAGGCACAGTGATCTCAACTTGACAGTCTCCAACGTCAGCTGAGTCTGGTTCTGTTGTTGACGATGACTAACCACACTGAGTTGCTTTGTCTTCATACAATGCAGTGTTGGGAGAAGTATCATCCTCAGTTCTCAGTTATGGATTCATCCTCATTGAGCAGGAAACCATCCTCAAGCGCTGTTGGGGATGATTCATCATGTCGAGATGGCTTGTGCTTCTTCTGCACCCCATAACTCAGTCACTCCCTCCTGGGCATGGCCAAACTGAAAATACAAATGAGCATATCAGATGAACACCAAATAATATGAAATGTATTATATGCTATTCTAAATTTAGATAAAACAAGAGATGTGTTCATCAGAAACACAATGCCCCCTACTGTGCCGCAATTTGACCTTTGACCTTGAAGAATGACCTTGACCTTGAACTTCCACCACTCAAAATGTGCGGATTCATGAGATACACATGCATGACAAATATCAAGTTGCTATCTTCAATATTGCAAAAGTTATGGCCAACGTTAATTTTTTTTCGGACGGACGGACAGACTGACATACTGACAGTTCAACTGCTATATGCCACCCTACCGGGGGCATAAAATATAAAGGCCTCATGGAATTTATAAAGAAGGCACATAAGCATGCAATTTATAATGTTTCATATGTGAATTCTTTTTCTTTCTATCAGCATTTTAACCATTTTAACCCAACAACATTCAGGCTGTTTAGTTGACTTGTTACTGCATAATGTAATAATGGCAATTTCTCCATAAGATACAAAAGACTACTGCAGTTGACAGCCAGTTCCCTTTAAAATAGGATTTATGTGTGTTACATGAATATTGTAACTTAAAAACTCTTCCATTATACAAAATTCCTTTTCTTGTAATAGAATGAGCTTCATTTTTATAAATTCATTGTCATATTTAAGCAAATGAACACAGAAAGACAATAAACAACCAATCCACCATTTACACCACACAATAACTGGTAATAAGACAAAATGCTGTCTTATTTCCAGGTATTGTGTGGTATTTAATATTACCTGAGCTAAGACACCTTATTAAATTATCTTCCTATATTATAAATTGATCAACAAGTACCTGTTTTAAATTAAATTCTTAGATTTAATATTCCTTGATCAATGGATTAAAATTAAATTATTAATTAAATTCTTATCTTAATTATTAAATGACTCTTGTTTCAAAACTAAATTTATAAATTAAATCATATATTAAATGATCAATTTATTAAAACTTTCCTTAACTTATAAAACTGAAGCACTTTTTTAATTAAGCACATTCTTCGATGATTTTAACTACACAAAATAAACAAACCATTATTTATACTAATTTACACAAAGTAAGATTTTGAATGAGAATGAAGTCAAATTATAAATGTTTAAATTATTATAAAAAGTTGATTTAATTGGGGAGGGCTAATCTCTTATCTGGCACCATACTGTGTCTGCCATTATAACTTTGATATACATCAAATGATATACGTCACCATTCGGTGGACGGACGGACTGACCGACATGTACAAAAAATCTACCCCCTCTTCTTTGAAGGGGGCATAAATATGGGAAACCATAAAACTATTGAAATCAGAAATTTGCTTATATATAAATGCATAATAGATTGTTAAATGAGGCATGTATTGATACGTCTTGCTAATTATAGCATTTAAACTTAGAGCAGATAATATAAAGATTTTTTAGAGATTAAATTTTCCCCCCACAACTAAAATTTTGTACATAACATCTAACTGTATTTTTTTCTTTATCAATTGCGGATTTTAAAAATTCACTTAACTTTGTTAAAACAGAAAGAGCTTTCTCTTACATCACACATTCTCACAAGTCATATATTTGTACAAAATGCATAAACATATTTTTGGTGTTATTTTGATGCATGTGTATTGTGTATTTATTATTATGGTAGTTTGATGTTTAGCTGTATATGCTTATGTCGCAAATAAACTCGCTGTTCTGTTCTGTTAATTTTATAATATTGGGATTTATTGTGCTCGAATAAAAGTCAGGGGAAGTCTACACTGTGTATTAGCAACCTGCTGTGTTGATCACTATCTTATTAGCTCAATACACAGGCACCTGGCTACTGTACTGGAAAAATTGGATTTACTGCCAAAATAACTGATTTCATTTATTGCTAAATTGTTGTGTACCTTAAAAAAACTTCAATAAATAGTAAACGCTCTACCATTGTCTTATATTTATACCATTTGAAAAAGTTAATGACAATTATTGCAAGCATCCGTTTTATTTACCATTATTATTTTAAATACGCGTTCAATGGCAAATAATACAGGTAAAATCATTATTTGATGTGGATATCAGTACAATTAATAAATTTTAATAAATGTCTATATATTCTAAGCATAGCATACGCAATTGTATAATTCCGAACTAATATAATTTACTTAAATATGATCTAGCTAGAATCAACATCAACATGGATCAACATCACCGTTGTACTTTTTATTTAGTTTTCAGTAATCTGTCCTTGAAATAGAGGTAGCCTTATTAAAGACAGCGCTAAGTGTTAAAGTGGAGATTAAGAAATAAGATCTATTGCATCGCACTGGCGGTATAGCCTGTAGTCTTAAATAAGACACATTTAATACATGGATAAAATACAATTATGACACATATGAATCTTTCATTTCTTCAAAAAATAAGCACGTAGTCACATATAAATAAGACACATTTAAGACACATAAACAATATGAATAAGACACATTTGAATCTTTCATTTCTTAAAAAAAGCATGTGAATCTTTAGAATACAATATAAAATAACATGTATTACTGACACATTATTCTCAAACAACATGTTTAATTAAAAAAATGTATCCGTACAATACTCAATATCCTTTTACAATGAATTTAACAAGTTTTCTTTAATGACCGATTCATCAAAGAAACACAAATTCCCAACCATTAACAACATGTTCAATTAAAAAAAAAAATGTTTCCGTACAATACTCAATATCCTTAAAAAATATTGCTCAAAAATCTGTTTTACTATATAACGTCTGGCATTTTTACCTTTGGCATTTTTACCTATGGCATTTTTACCACTTTACCTCTGGCACTTTTACCGCTGGCATTTTTACCTCTGGCATTTTTACCGCACACCATATAAATGGGTATCAAAAAGTAAATTTCAGTAGTGTTAAAGATATCATAGCAAATTCAATAAGTATACTGTATTGATATGACAGAAATTAAAATTCAAGTATGAACTGTGTCCACTTTATCAAATTCTAGTATTTTAAATGGGTCCAGTTTATAAAACTTCTTGTATTGAAATTGGTCCACATTCTCAATGGTATCGTATACAAATGGGTATGCTTTAAAAAAAATCTTGTATCAAAATGGGTGTACTTTATCAGAGTTCCAGTATAAAAATGGGTCACATTTCGCAAGTCTCAGCGGTCTCAGTCCCCCCCCCCCCCCCCAAAGAAATACTTAAATTACTTCCCAAAATGTATAATATATTATAACATCATTATTTTTTTTGCAAGCATTCCCCACACATTTGGAAACGTCAATATGGTGAAATAATCAAAAATAATATTTTCATGATATTGTTGAAAACACAATAAGAATCTTTTATTGACATACCATATATAATATATATATCGCTCAAATCAGCCAATGGAATAAATGAAGTGTCTTTATTTGTGTCTAGCCGCAGGAAATTTTATTGGACAGTCTGTCTTACAAAGGTCAGGTAAGGTAAAAGCTGGCTTAGACAGCTTCCACGAGAAAGTACAATTGAAACATATACATGTAACTGTTAAGCATGTGCTAATTATAGCAAAAAACAAAACCTGCATATTTAATTGGCTCTGGAGATAATCTGTCTACTGGGGTCGGTGATGTCCCCCAATAGCTTATCTTATTAGTTAATTTATAAACTGCAGGTGTGATAGCTCTTATAATGAAGTGAAGCAAAATGTCTATGTCACAAAAGAATGTTACTCTCAGTTGCAACTGGGCAAACATGTGGTCAATAACTCGAAAAAAAATCAATGAAATTAATGATTTTAACTTATTTTTTAACATGATTAATGTTTTTTTTCATTGATATATTATTAATTGGTAATCTCAACCAAAGTGATCAAATTGATTACAAATGTATTAATTCATGCATTTAATAATATTTGGGCTTCTAGACCCTTTATCAACCACTGTTCATCTATAAAAAAAAATCCTATTCTTATTAAGGGTGTCATGATACGCTCCCCTTCATTACTATACGTATCGCGGTACAGTGTGTACGATACAATACGTAATGGGATACGTATTGTCAGATGGAAACAACATACAAACCATTTTAAACCATTTTTTCAATTTTATTTAAAGACCTCTACATACATTCATTTCTTTAATTTGTAAAAAAATGTTTTTTTTATTTTAAATTCATGATTACAAAATTTGTCATTTAAAATGTGATATGAGATGATATTGGGAGAATTTCCGTTAACATTGATCCAATACTGTGCCACATATTTTATTGATTGCGCCAATGAAATCTTTCTTGCCGCGTATTGTTACAACATCCAAACATTTAAAGTTTACTTGGCGCCGTTGGCGCATATGAAAATGCTGACCGTACCATACGCACTCGAAGGCGTATCATGCACCGTACTGAGAGGAGACTATTACGATATACCGTCCCACAGAGTACCGTGACACCCTTAATTCTTATTCCTATAACTTGCACAAAAAGAAGATGCATGGTACTTGCACGATTATTGCATTTGATGTTCATGGGCATTTGAAAAGTGCGGTCACTCATTCAACTTCTATCAGAAAGGAAAGAAAATGCCAGAGTCTCTCAACTGGTGCAGAAGTTGCATGAATTGCTTTTTTAAAATGTAACTTGTATACATGGGTTAACATGGTTCACTAAAATTCTCATGAAATCAATTATTTGACTGATTACTTAACTGTTCCCACACCTAATTAAGCTCCAACACTTATTTTTTGCATAAATGCAGATCATCAATGCAATAGACTGTATTTGGAACTCAACTAATCGTTAGGTACAATAAACTTTTTACCATTATGACCCCTACTGTCACAGGACTATTCTGGTACCGTACTTACTTAGTTTGAACAAGACTATTTTCAAGCAATATAAGTCCAATACCGATGAAACTCCACCATTTTCAGCAATATTTCTAGTCTATTTGTTGCCATACCAATCAGAATTATTGACTATTGGAACACAATGAATTGACATGCATAATCTCCATGTTGCCTTCTATCCATGTTTCAAGTTTCAATGAAAAAATATGTAGAACTTTAAAAATTATCGCAGGATCCACTATTTTTTCAAGCAATATTTATAATCTATTTGTTGCCATCGCAACCATAATTCTTGATGTAGGAAACAAAATGAAGTGACGTGCATAATCTCCATATTCCATCTATCCAATATTTTCAAGTTTCATTAAAAATATGAAGAACTTTTAAAGTTATCACAGGATCCAGAAAAGTGTGACTGATGACTGACTGACTGACTGACAGACAGAGCAAAACCATAAGTCCCCTCCATTTCACCTGTAGGGGGAATAACAACGCATTCCCGTGGATCTAGGTCAATTTTATTTGTACCTCATGTAAATTAGTGGAAAAAACCAGTTGTAGGCAAGTTCCAAATAAGAACTATTGTTCAGACTTAATCCCTTTAAATACCCCTCGGACCGAGAGCTATCAGAGATCTACACCACTTAGTAATAAATTAACTACATGAGAAGTTGGCAAGTGTCTGATGTTGTTAATGTGTCATTTGTCTTCATGATTGAAATTGAATCTGCTTTTTGGTCAAAAGTAATCATAATCATAAAATAAAATGAGTAATGACCTCTTGTAGAGGTAATCTATAAAATTATTATTTAAGTAATACAAAAGCTATAATTAATGATCAATCCATGATTAATGAAAAAAGTAATCAATTAATAATCATGATGAAAAGATTAACAATTATGATTACCCCATGTCTGCTACTGGCAACTTATTGAAAATATACCCCATTTCTCAGGTAAAAAGTTTATCAACTCATCAAATAATTATGAAATGGTATTTGTACTAAATACTTCACTAAAATGAAAGTTAGATTATAATTTGACATTTGCACAACAGTAGATAGCAGCTTGTGCTTCAGTGATGTGAGACACAAAGAAACTATATCAAGCATGTGCAATACCCTTAATGTTTTGAAGCATATTTAATTTGCATGAAATGTACAACTCTTTATCTTAAAATAATTAATGAGAAAATCAGAGTCCCTGACATACTTTTTTGTATCTTCATCACACCATAGAGTGAATTAAAAGAGCCAAAACAAAAAACAATTTCTGATAGAATATGGAAATAGTGTCACAAAGCATTTGGAGAGAATGTTCAAAAGAAATTGTAAATCAGGGCTCGAAATTAACAACTCGCACACTCGCAAATGCCAGTGAAAGATACTGATTAGGAGTTAAGTTTTAAGCCACTAGTATTTTTTTGCGAGTACATAAATAGTGGGAAAAAAACTAGTAATATAAATGCACTCGACGTCATGAACGCTAAACCGTAGCTGCTCGAAATTAACACTCGCACACTCGCAAAATGCGAGTAAAAAATACCGAATGCGAGTCAAGTTTAAGCCACTAGTATTTTTTGCAAGTAAATAGTGAAAAGAAATGAGTAGGTATAATGCTGCTCGACACATGATCACTAAATCTTAGGTCAATTATAGAACGCCCAAGAACCCTTATGCGTAAGCGCGCCTTGTATGTAGACTGGTATATACAGACACGCGGGTGGTATTGGTACAAAGGAAGTGAAAACAGTCGACTATTCACATGTTCATTGAAGCGAAAAAATAACTTGTCACTTTATTCCCACAGACGGAAATAACACAAATATACATAATACAAAAGATAAAGCAAGTTAACGGTTAGTTAGAAAAAACAGATTTAAACCCTTCTATGAAAAAGTGGAATTAGTGGAAAAATAACTTAAAATAAGAACTAAAAACTGTTATAGATGAAGATGGTCAATCAACCTAATGTGATACAAGGAACTGATATTTGTATGGTTGCAGAAATAAAAGTGTATACATGTTAAGTACTTTTATTTGTTTAAATAGAATAACTAAAAACCAAGGGTTTTTTATGTTTCCATCAAAATTGCAAGAATGTTTTGATTTTGCGAGTTGGTATTAAAGCTGCTCGCAATTTTTGCAAGTAGAAACAAAAGTTAAATTCGAGCCCTGCGTAGGTCAATTTATAGAACGTCTGAATACCTGTATGCGGAAGCGCACACCTTGTATGTAGACTGGTATACTTATAGTACAGATACGAGGATAGTATTGGAACAAAGAACGTGAAACAGTTGACTATTCACATTGTTCATTGAACTTGAACAGACATGGCGTCGAAGCCCAAACATAATTAGTTCTTTTTGCATACAGACGGAAAAAAAATACGAAAGATGAAGTAAAGTTAACCGTTGATTTGTATTTTGGTGACGTCGCACTCAACACACGATACATAGTGATTTTTTTAATATTTGAAAAGTTTTAAACCCATTAAAAATATCCCAAACTGACACTTAAACTTTGTTTTCTGAGTGAACACGACACACTTATATTCGAAAACAATGCCCTTATGGTCCAAGGAAATGATATATTTGTATGATTGCAGAAATAAAATGTGTATGTTAAGAAACTTTTGATTTTGTTTTAATAGAACTAAATTAATGTCCGAACTTTTTTATGTTTCCTGCAAAATTGCGAGACTGTTTTGATGTTGCGAGTTGGTATTAAAGCAGCTCGCAATGTTTTGCAAGTAGAAAAACAAGTTAATTTCGAGCCCTGTAAATACATTTTAAAATGTTTATTTATGGATTATGATGAACAATTAATGATCAATATAAAAAGTGCTTATGAATGCTGGGAACAAATTAAAATGAATGTTGCCTGATTTAAATCCCATTGTGGTTTTCCGAGACTGTTTATCATCTTTGATGTGGGTGTGAGCATTAGAAGCCCTTAAATCAATTGAAAGTCTGTCACATTGAATCTTAAATTATGATACTGATATTGGATTGTGTAAAAAGGTCCCTTTTTGGGCTGGACTAAATGACTGCCAACGTATGACATTTGAACAACAAGTTTTACTGTAAAGTGTCAAATGAGCAGTACAACAATTGGCCCAGTGACACCCCATTTGCACAAATATTTGTTTGGTACTTTTCAATCATTTTTACCCTAGCATTATAACTCCTTAGTAAACTCCTAACAACAAGTATCGTGAAAGCGATGGATGCTCCCGATGATGCGCTTTGTCAATCTATTGTGTAATAACCACCTAAAAAAATATATTATTAGCCTCGGTGCCTTGACCCCGAATGACATCAAGCGTCATCAAAAGGTAGAGGTCTATATAT